>NW_022264787.1:0-23003 GCF_002021735.2 Oncorhynchus kisutch
TTTTCTCTAATCTGATAGTGGTAGTGGGGGGTGGTAGATGTCTTGTCTCCCTTATGGCTCTAATCTGATATTGGTATTGGGGAGGTAGATGTCTTCTCCCTTATGGCTCTAATCTGATATGGGCTTGTAGATGTCTAGTCTCCCTTATGGCTCTAATCTGATAGTGGTTTGGGTGGTAGATGTCTAGTCTCCCTTTTGGCTCTAATCTGATAGTGGTAGTGGGGTGGTAGATGTCTAGTCCTCCCTTATGGCTCTAATCTGATAGTGGTAAGTGGGGTGGTAGATGTCTTTAGCCCTTATGGCTCTAATCTGATAGTGGTAGTGGGGTGGTAGATGTCTAGTCTCCCTTATGGCTCTAATCTGATAGTGGTAGTGGGGTGGTAGATGTCTAGTCTCCCTTATGGATCTAATCTGATAGTGGTAGGGGGTGGTAGATGTCTAGTCTCCCTTATGGCTCTAATCTGATAGTGGTAGGGGGTGGTAGATGTCTAGTCTCCCTTATGGCTCTAATCTGATAGTGGTAGTGGGGTGGTAGATGTCTAGTCTCCCTTATGGCTCTAATCTGATAGTGGTAGTGGGGTGGTAGATGTCTAGTCTCCCTTATGGCTCTAATCTGATAGTGGTAGTGGGGTGGTAGATGTCTAGTCTCCCTTATGGCTCTAATCTGATAGTGGTATTGTGGTGGTAGATGTCTAGTCTCCCTTGGCTCTAATCTGATAGTGGTAGTGGGGTGGTAGATGTCTAGTCTCCCTTATGGCTCTAATCTGATAGTGGTAGTGGGGTGGTAGATGTCTAGTCTCCCTTATGGCTCTAATCTGATAGTGGTAGTGGGGTGGTAGATGTCTAGTCTCCCTTATGCTCTAATCTGATAGTGGTAGTGGGTGGTAGATGTCTAGTCTCCCTTATGGCTCTAATCTGATAGTGGGGTTGTAGATGTCTAGTCTCCCTTATGCTCTAATCTGATAGTGGTGGGGGTGGTAGATGTCTAGTCTCCCTTATGGCTCTAATCTGATAGTGGTAGTGGGGTGGTAGATGTCTAGTCTCCTTTTGGTCTCTAATCTGATAGTGGTAGTGGGGTGGTAGACGTCTAGTCACCCTTATGGCTCTAATCTGATAGTGGTAGTGGGTTGGTAGATGTCTAGTCTCCCTTATTGCTCTAATCTGATAGTGGGGTGGTAGATGTCTAGTCTCCTTATGGCTCTAATCTGATAGTGGGGTGGATGATGTCTAGTCTCCCTTATGGCTCTAATCTGATAGTGGTAGTGGGGTGGTAGATGTCTTGTCTCCTTATGGCTCTAATCTGATAGTGGTAGTGGGGTGGTAGATGTCTAGTCTCCCTTATGGCTCTAATCTGATATGTGGTAGTGGGTGGTAGATGTCTAGTCTCCCTTATGCTCTAATCTGATAGTGGTAGTGGGTGGTAGATGTCTTCTCCCTTATGGCTCTAATCTGATAAGGGGTTGTAGATGTCTAGTCTCCTTATGGCTCTAATCTGATAGTGGTAGTGGGGTGGTAGATGTCTAGTCTCCTTTTGGCTCTAATCTGATAGTGGTAGTGGGGTGGTAGATGTCTAGTCTCCCTTATGGCTCTAATCTGATAGTGGTAGTGGGTGGTAGATGTCTTAGTCCCCTATGGCTCTAATCTGATAGTGGTAGTGGGGGTGTAGATGTCTAGTCTCCCTTTTGGCTCTAATCTGATAGTGGTAGTGGGTGGTAGATGTCTAGTCTCCCTTATGGCTCTAAATGATGTGGTAGTGGGGTGGTAGATGTCTAGTCTCCCTTATGGCTCTAATCTGATAGTGGTAGTGGGGTGGTAGATGTCTAGTCTCCCTTATGGCTCTAATCTGATAGTGGTAGGGGGTGGTAGATGTCTAGTCTCCCTTATGGCTCTAATCTGATAGTGGTAGTGGGTGGTAGATGTCTAGTCTCCCTTATGGCTCTAATCTGATAGTGGTAGTGGGTGGTAGATGTCTAGTCTCCCTTATGGCTCTAATCTGAGTGGTAGTGGTGGCGTTAGATGTCTAGTCTCCCTTATGGATCTAATCTGATAGTGGTAGTGGGGTGGTAGATGTCTAGTCTCCCTTATGGCTCTAATCTGATAGTGGTAGTGGGTGGTAGATGTCTAGTCTCCCTTATGGCTCTAATCTGATAGTGGTAGTGGGGTGGTAGATGTCTTGTCTCCCTTATGGCTCTAATCTGATAGTGGTAGTGGGGTGGTAGATGTCTAGTCTCCCTTATGGCTCTATCTGATAGTGGGTGGTAGATGTCTAGTCTCCCTTATGGCTCTAATCTGATAGTGGTAGTGGGGTGGTAGATGTCTAGTCTCCCTTATGGCTCTAATCTGATAGTGGTAGTGTGGTAGAAATCTAGTCTCCCGTATGGCTCTAATCTGATAGTGGTAGTGGGGTGGTAGATGTCTAGTCTCCCTTATGGCTCTAATCTGATAGTGGTAGTGGGGTGGTAGATGTCTAGTCTCCCTTATGGCTCTAATCTGATAGTGGGGTGGTAGATGTCTAGGCTCCCTTATGGCTCTAATCTGATAGTGGGGTGGATGATGTCTAGTCTCCCTTATGGCTCTAATCTGATAGTGGTAGTGGGGTGGTAGATGTCTTGTCTCCGTTATGGCTCTAATCTGATATTGGTAGTGGGGTGGTAGATGTCTAGACTCCCTTATGGCTCTAATCTGATAGTGGTAGTGGGTGGTAGATGTCTAGTCTCCCTTATGGCTCTAATCTGATAGTGGTAGGGGGTGGTAGATGTCTAGTCTCCCTTATGGCTCTAATCTGATAGTGGTAGTGGGGTGGTAGATGTCTAGTCTCCCTTATGGCTCTAATCTGATAGTGGTAGGTTGATGTCTAGTCTCCCTTATGGCTCTAATCTGATAGTGGTAGGGGTGGTAGATGTCTAGTCTCCCTTATGGCTCTAATCTGATAGTGGTAGTGGGTGGTAGATGTCTAGTCTCCCTTATGGCTCTAATCTGATAGTGGTAGTGGGGTGGTAATGTCTAGTCTCCCTTATGGCTCTAATCTGATAGTGTAGTGGGGTGGTAGATGTCTAGTCTCCCTTATGGCTCTAATCTGATATGGTAGTGGGGTGGTAGATGTCTAGTCTCCCTTATGGCTCTAATCTGATAGTGGTAGGGGGTGGTAGATGTCTAGTCTCCCTTATGGCTCTAATCTGATAGTGGTAGTGGGGTGGTAGATGTCTAGTCTCCCTTTTGCTCTAATCTGATAGTGGTAGTGGGGTGGTAGATGTCTAGTCCCTTATGGCTCTAATCTGATAGTGGTAGTGGGGTGGTAGATGTCTAGTCTCCCTTATGCTCTAATCTGATAGTGGTAGTGGGGTGGTAGATGTCTAGTCTCCCTTATGGCTCTAATCTGATAGTGGTAGTGGTTGATGTCTAGTCTCCCTTATGGCTCTAATCTGATAGTGGTAGTGTTGTCTAGTCTCCCTTATGGCTCTAATCTGATAGTGGTAGTGGGGTGGTAGATGTCTAGTCTCCCTTATGGCTCTATCTGATAGTGGGCTGGTTGATGTCTAGTCTCCCTTATGGCTCTAATCTGATAGTGGTAGATGTCTAGACTCCCTTATGGCTCTAATCTGATAGTGGTAGTGGTGGTAGATGTCTGTCTCCCTTATGGCTCTAATCTGATAGTGGTAGTGGGTGGTAGATGTCTAGTCTCCCTTATGGCTCTAATCTGATAGTGGGCTGGTTGATGTCTAGTCTCCCTTATGGCTCTAATCTGATAGTGGTAGTGGGTGGTAGATGTCTAGTCTCCCTTATGGCTCTAATCTGATATGGTAGTGGGGTGGTAGATGTCTAGTCTCCCTTATGGCTCTAATCTGATAATGGGTTTGTAGATGTCTAGTCTCCCTTATGGCTCTAATCTGATAGTGGTAGTTGGGTGGTAGATGTCTAGTCTCCCTTATGGCTCTAATCTGATAGTGGTAGTGGGGTGGTAGATGTCTTAGTCCCTTATGGCTCTAATCTGATAGTGGTAGTGGGGTGGTAGATGTCTAGTCTCCTTTTGGCTCTAATCTGATAGTGGTAGTGGGGTGGTAGATGTCTAGTCTCCCTTATGGCTCTAATCTGATAGTGGGCTGGTTGATGTCTAGTCTCCCTTATGGCTCTAATCTTATAGTGGTCTAATCTGATATGTTGTAGATGTCTATCTCCTTATGGCTCTAATCTGATAGTGGTAGTGGGTGGTAGATGTCTAGTCTCCCTTATGGCTCTAATCTGATAGTGGCTGGTTGATGTCTAGTCTCCCTTATGGCTCTAATCTGGTAGTGGGTGGTAGATGTCTAGACTCCCTTATGGCTCTAATCTGATAGTGGTAGTGGGGTGGTAGATGTCTAGTCTCCCTTATGGCTCTAATCTGATAGTGGTAGTGGGGTGGTAGATGTCTAGTCTCCCTTATGGCTCTAATCTGATAGTGTGTGGTAGATGTCTAGTCTCCCTTATTGCTCTAATCTGATAGTGGGGTGGTAGATGTCTAGTCTCCCTTATGGCTCTAATCTGATAGTGGGGTGGGTGATGTCTAGGCTCCCTTATAGTTCTAATATGATAGTGGTAGTGGGGTGGTAGATGTCTTGTCTCCCTTATGGCTCTAATCTGATAGTGGTAGTGGGGTGGTAGATGTCTAGTCTCCCTTATGGCTCTAATCTGATAGTGGTAGTGGGGTGGTAGATGTCTAGTCTCCCTTATGGCTCTAATCTGATAGTGGTAGTGGGGTGGTAGATGTCTAGTCTCCCTTATGGCTCTAATCTGATAGTGGTAGTGGGTGTAGATGTCTAGTCTCCCTTATGGCTCTAATCTGATAGTGGGGTGTTGATGTCTAGTCTCCCTTATGGCTCTAATCTGATAGTGGTAGGGGGTGGTAGATGTCTAGTCTCCCTTATGGCTCTAATCTGATAGTGGTAGTGGGGTGGTAGATGTCTAGTCTCCCTTATGGCTCTAATCTGATAGTGGTAGTGGGTGGTAGATGTCTAGTCTCCCTTATGGCTCTAATCTGATAGTGGTAGTGGGGTGGTAGATGTCTAGTCTCCCTTATGGCTCTAATCTGATAGTGGTAGTGGGGGGTAGATGTCTAGTCTCCCTTATGGCTCTAATCTGATAGTGGTATGGGGTGGTAGATGTCTAGTCTCCCTTATGGCTCTAATCTGATAGTGGTAGTGGGGTGGTAGATGTCTAGTCTCCCTTTTGCTCTAATCTGATAGTGGTAGTGGGTGGTAGATGTCTTAGTCCCTTATGGCTCTAATCTGATAGTGGTAGTGGGGTGGTAGATGTCTAGTCTCCCTTATGGCTCTAATCTGATAGTGGTAGTGGGGTGGTAGATGTCTAGTCTCCCTTATGGCTCTATTCTGATACTGGGCTCGTTGATGTCTAGTCTCCCTTATGGCTCTAATCTGATAGTGGTAGATGTCTAGTCTCCCTTATGGCTCTAATCTGATAGTGGTAGAGGGGTGGTAGATGTCTTGTCTCCCTTATGGCTCTATTCTGATACTGGGCTGGTTGATGTCTAGTCTCCCTTATAGCTCTAATCTGATAGTGGTAGATGTCTAGACTCCCTTATGGCTCTAATCCGATAGTGGTAGTGGGGTGGTAGATGTCTTGTCTCCCTTATGGCTCTAATCTAATAGTGGTAGTGGGGTGGTAGATGTCTAGGCTCCCTTATGGCTCTATTCTGATACTGGGCTGGTTGATGTCTAGTCTCCCTTATGGCTCTAATCTGATAGTGGTAGTGGGTTGGTAGATGTCTAGTCTCCCTTATTGCTCTAATCTGATTTTGGGGTGGTAGATGTCTAGGCTCCCTTATGGCTCTAATCTGATAGTGGGGTGGATGATGTCTAGTCTCCCTTATGGCTCTAATCTGATAGTGGTAGTGGGGTGGTAGATGTCTAGTCTCCCTTATGGCTCTAATCTGATAGTGGTAGTGGGGTGGTAGATGTCTAGTCTCCCTTATGGCTCTAATCTGATAGTGGTAGTGGGGTGGTAGATGTCTAGTCTCCCTTATGGCTCTAATCTGATAGTGGTAGTGGGGTGGTAGATGTCTAGTCTCCCTTATGGCTCTAATCTGATAGTGGGGTGGTAGATGTCTAGTCTCCCTTATGGCTCTAATCTGATAGTGGTAGTTGGGTGGTAGATGTCTAGTCTCCCTTATTGCTCTAATCTGATAGTGGTAGTGGGGTGGTAGATGTCTAGTCCCCTTATGGCTCTAATCTGATAGTGGTAGTGGGGTGGTAGATGTCTAGTCTCCCTTATGGCTCTAATCTGATAGTGGTAGTGGGGTGGTAGATGTCTAGTCTCCCTTATGGCTCTAATCTGATAGTGGTAGTGGGTGGTAGATGTCTAGTCTCCCTTATGGCTCTAATCTGATAGTGGTAGTGGGTGGTAGATGTCTAGTCTCCCTTATGGCTCTAATCTGATAGTGGGTGGTGGTAGATGTCTAGTCTCCCTTATGGCTCTAATCTGATAGTGGTAGATGTCTAGTCTCCCTTATGGCTCTAATCTGATAGTGGTAGTGGGGTGGTAGATGTCTAGTCTCCCTTATGGCTCTAATCTGATATGGTAGTGGGGGTGGTAGATGTCTAGTCTCCCTTATGGCTCTAATCTGATAGTGGTAGTGGGGTGGTAGATGTCTAGTCTCCCTTATGGCTCTAATCTGATGTGGGTGGGTGGTAGATGTCTTGTCTCCCTTATGGCTCTAATCTGATAGTGGTAGTGGTTGGTAGATGTCTAGTCTCCCTTATTGCTCTAATCTGATAGTGGGTGGATGATGTCAAGTCTCCCTTATGGCTCTAATCTGATAGTGGGGTGGATGATGTCTTGTCTCCCTTATAGCCCTAATATGATAGTGGTAGTGGGGTGGTAGATGTCTTGTCTCCCTTATGGCTCTAATCTGATTGTGGTATTGGGTGGGAGATGTCTAGGCTACATTATGGGTCTAATCTCATAGTCGTAGTGGGGTGGTAGATGTCTAGTCCACCTTATGGCTCTAATCTGATGGTGGTAGTGGGGTGGTAGATGTCTAGCCTCCCTTATGGCTCTAATCTGATAGTGGTAGTGGGGTGGTAGATGTCTAGTCTCCCTTATGGCTCTAATCTGATAGTGGTAGAGGGGTGTTAAATGTCTTGTCTCCCTTATGGCTCTAATCTGATAGTGGTAGTGGGGTGGTAGATGTCTAGTCTCCCTTATGGCTCTAATCTGATAGTGGTAGTGGGGTGGTAGATGTCTAGTCTCCCTTATGGCTCTAATCTGATAGTGGTAGTGGGGTGTAGATGTCTTGTCTCCCTTATGCTCTAATCTGATAGTGGTAGTGGGGTGGTAGATGTCTAGTCTCCCTTATGGCTCTAATCTGATAGTGGGTGGGTAGATGTCTAGTCTCCCTTATGGCTCTAATCTGATAGTGGGGTGGTGATGTCTAGTCTCCCTTATGGCTCTAATCTGATAGTGGTAGTGGGGTGGTAGATGTCTAGTCTCCCTTATGGCTCTAATCTGATATGGATAGTGGGGTGGTAGATGTCTAGTCTCCCTTATGGCTCTAATATGATAGTGGTAGTGGGGTTGTAGTTGTCTAGTCTCCCTTATGGCTCTAATCTGATAGTGGTAGTGGGGTGGTAGATGTCTAGTCTCCTTATGGCTCTAATCTGATAGTGGTAGTGGGGTGGTAGATGTCTAGTCTCCCTTATGGCTCTAATCTGATAGTGGTAGTGGGGTGGTAGATGTCTAGTCTCCCTTATGGCTCTAATCTGATAGTGGTAGTGGGGTGGTAGATGTCTAGTCTCCCTTATGGCTCTAATCTGATAGTTGGGGTGGTAGATGTCTAGTCTCCCTTATGGCTCTAATCTGGTAGTGGGGTGGTAGATGTCTAGTCTCCCTTATGGCTCTAATCTGATAGTGGGGTGGTAGATGTCTAGTCTCCTTATGGCTCTAATCTGATAGTGGTAGTGGGGTGGTAGATGTATAGTCTCCTTTATGGCTCTAATCTGATAGTGGTAGTGGGGTGGTAGATGTCTGGTCTCCCTTATGGCTTTAATCTGATAGTGGAAGTGGGGTGTAGATGTCTAATCTGATAGTGGTAGATGTCTAGACTCCCTTATGGCTCTAATCTGATAGTGGTAGTGGGGTGGTAGATGTCTAGTCTCCCTTATGGCTCTAATCTGATATGGTAGGGGGTGGTAGATGTCTAGTCTCCTTTATGGCTCTAATCTGATAGTGGTAGTGGGGTGGTAGATGTCTAGTCTCCCTTATGGCTCTAATCTGATGTGGTAGTGGGGTGGTAGATGTCTTGTCTCCCTTATGGCTCTAATCTGATAGTGGTAGTGGGTTGGTAGATGTCTAGTCTCCCTTATGGCTCTAATCTGATAGTGGGGGTGGTAGATGTCTAGTCTCCGTTATGGCTCTAATCTGATAGTGGGGTGGATGATGTCTAGTCTCCCTTATGGCTCTAATCTGATAGTGGTAGTGGGGTGGTAGATGTCTAGTCTCCCTTATGGCTCTAATCTGATAGTGGTAGTGGGGTGGTAGATGTCTAGTCTCCCTTATGGCTCTAATCTGATAGTGGTAGTTGGGTGGTAGATGTCTAGTCTCCCTTATGCTCTAATCTGATAGTGGTAGTGGGGTGGTAGATGTCTTTAGTCCCTTATGGCTCTAATCTGATAGTGGTAGTGGGGTGGTAGAAGTCTAGTCTCCCTTTTGGCTCTAATCTGATAGTGGTAGTGGGGTGGTAGATGTCTTGTCTCCCTTATGGCTCTAATCTAATAGTGGTAGTGGGGTGGTAGATGTCTAGTCTGCCTTATGGCTCTAATCTGATAGTGGTAGTGGGTGGTAGATGTCTAGTCTCCCTTATGGCTCTAATCTGATAGTGGGGTGGTAGATGTCTAGTCTCCCTTATGGCTCTAATCTGATAGTGGTAGATGTCTAGTCTCCCTTATGGCTCTAATCTGATAGTGGTAGTGGGGTGGTAGATGTCTAGTCTCCCTTATGGCTCTAATCTGATAGTGGTAGGGGGTGGTAGATGTCTAGTCTCCCTTATGGCTCTAATCTGATAGTGGTAGTGGGGTGGTAGATGTCTAGTCTCCCTTATGGCTCTAATCTGATGGTGGGTGGGGTGGTAGATATATTGACTCACTTATGGCTCTAATCTGATAGTGGTAGTGGGTTGGTAGATGTCTAGTCTCCCTTATGGCTCTAATCTGATAGTGGGGTGGTAGATGTCTAGGCTCCCTTATGGCTCTAATCTGATAGTGGGGTGGATGATGTCTAGTCTCCCTTATGGCTCTAATCTGATAGTGGTAGTGGGGTGGTAGATGTCTTGTCTCCTTTATGGCTCTAATCTGATAGTGGTAGTGGGGTGGTAGATGTCTAGTCTCCCTTATGGCTCTAATCTGATAGTGGTAGTGGGGTGGTAGATGTCTAGTCTCCCTTATGGCTCTAATCTGATAGTGGTAGTGGGGTGGTAGATGTCTAGTCTCCCTTATGGCTCTAATCTGATAGTGGTAGTGGGGTGGTAGATGTCTAGTCTCCCTTATGGCTCTAATCTGATAGTGGTAGTGGGGTGGTAGATGTCTAGTCTCCCTTATGGCTCTAATCTGATAGTGGTAGTGGGGTGGTAGATGTCTAGTCTCCCTTATGGCTCTAATCTGATAGTGGTAGTGGGGTGGTAGATGTCTAGTCTCCCTTATGGCTCTAATCTGATAGTGGGGTGGTAGATGTCTAGGCGCCCTTATGGCTCTAATCTGATAGTGGGGTGGATGATGTCTAGTCTCCCTTATGGCTCTAATCTGATAGTGGTAGTGGGGTGGTAGATGTCTAGTCTCCCTTATGGCTCTAATCTGATAGTGGTAGTGGGGTGGTAGATGTCTAGTCTCCCTTATGGCTCTAATCTGATAGTGGTAGTGGGGTGGTAGATGTCTAGTCTCCCTTATGGCTCTAATCTGATAGTGGGGTGGTAGATGTCTAGTCTCCCTTATGGCTCTAATCTGATAGTGGGGTGGTGATGTCTAGTCTCCCTTATGGCTCTAATCTGATAGTGGTAGTGGGGTGGTAGATGTCTAGTCTCCCTTATGGCTCTAATCTGATAGTGGTAGTGGGGTGGTAGATGTCTAGTCTCCCTTATGGCTCTAATCTGATAGTGGTAGTGGGGTGGTAGATGTCTAGTCTCCCTTATGGCTCTAATCTGATAGTGGTAGTGGGGTGGTAGATGTCTAGTCTCCCTTATGGCTCTAATCTGATAGTGGTAGTGGGGTGGTAGATGTCTAGTCTCCCTTATGGCTCTAATCTGATAGTGGTAGTGGGGTGGTAGATGTCTAGTCTCCTTTATGGCTCTAATCTGATAGTGGTAGTGGGGTGGTAGATGTCTAGTCTCCCTTATGGCTCTAATCTGATAGTGGTAGTGGGGTGGTAGATGTCTAGTCTCCTTTATGGCTCTAATCTGATAGTGGTAGTGGGGTGGTAGATGTCTAGTCTCCCTTATGGCTCTAATCTGATAGTGGTAGTGGGGTGGTAGATGTCTAGTCTCCCTTATGGCTCTAATCTGATAGTGGGTGGTAGATGTCTAGTCCCTTATGGCTCTAATCTGATAGTGGGGTGGTGATGTCTAGTCTCCCTTATGGCTCTAATCTGATAGTGGTAGTGGGGTGGTAGATGTCTAGTCTCCCTTATGGCTCTAATCTGATAGTGGTAGTGGGGTGGTAGATGTCTAGTCTCCCTTATGGCTCTAATCTGATAGTGGTAGTGGGGTGGTAGATGTCTAGTCTCCCTTATGGCTCTAATCTGATAGTGGTAGTGGGGTGGTAGATGTCTAGTCTCCCTTATGGCTCTAATCTGATAGTGGTAGTGGGGTGGTAGATGTCTAGTCTCCCTTATGGCTCTAATCTGATAGTGGTAGTGGGGTGGTAGATGTCTAGTCTCCCTTATGGCTCTAATCTGATAGTGGTAGTGGGGTGGTAGATGTCTAGTCTCCCTTATGGCTCTAATCTGATAGTGGTAGTGGGGTGGTAGATGTCTAGTCTCCCTTATGGCTCTAATCTGATAGTGGTAGTGGGTGTTAGATGTCTAGTCTCCCTTATGGCTCTAATCTGATAGTGGTAGTGGGGTGGTAGATGTCTAGTCTCCCTTATGGCTCTAATCTGATAGTGGTAGTGGGGTGGTAGATGTCTAGTCTCCCTTATGGCTCTAATCTGATAGTGGTAGTGGGGTGGTAGATGTCTAGTCTCCCTTATGGCTCTAATCTGATAGTGGTAGTGGGGTGGTAGATGTCTAGTCTCCCTTATGGCTCTAATCTGATAGTGGTAGTGGGGTGGTAGATGTCTAGTCTCCCTTATGGCTCTAATCTGATAGTGGGGTTGTAGATGTCTAGTCTCCCTTATGGCTCTAATCTGATAGTGGTAGTGGGGTGGTAGATGTCTAGTCTCCCTTATGGCTCTAATCTGATAGTGGTAGTGGGGTGGTAGATGTCTAGTCTCCCTTATGGCTCTAATCTGATAGTGGTAGTGGGGTGGTAGATGTCTAGTCTCCCTTATGGCTCTAATCTGATAGTGGTAGTGGGGTGGTAGATGTCTAGTCTCCCTTATGGCTCTAATCTGATAGTGGTAGTGGGGTGGTAGATGTCTAGTCTCCCTTATGGCTCTAATCTGATAGTGGGGTGGTAGATGTCTAGTCTCCCTTATGGCTCTAATCTGATAGTGGGGTGGTGAGATGTCTAGTCTCCCTTATGGCTCTAATCTGATAGTGGTAGCGGGGTGGTAGATGTCTTGTCTCCCTTATGGCTCTAATCTGATAGTGGTAGTGGGGTGGTAGATGTCTAGTCTCCCTTATGGCTCTAATCTGATAGTGGTAGTGGGGTGGTAGATGTCTAGTCTCCCTTATGGCTCTAATCTGATAGTGGTAGTGGGGTGGTAGATGTCTAGTCTCCCTTATGGCTCTAATCTGATAGTGGTAGTGGGTGTGGTAGATGTCTAGTCTCCCTTATGGCTCTAATCTGATAGTGGGCTTGTAGATGTCTAGTCTCCCTTATGGCTCTAATCTGATAGTGGTAGTGGGGTGGTAGATGTCTAGTCTCCCTTATGGCTCTAATCTGATAGTGGTAGTGGGGTGGTAGATGTCTTAGTCCCTTATGGCTCTAATCTGATAGTGGTAGTGGGTTGGTAGATGTCTAGTCTCCCTTATAGCCCTAATATGATAGTGGTAGTGGGGTGGTAGATGTCTAGTCTCCCTTATGGCTCTAATCTGATAGTGGTAGTGGGGTGGTAGATGTCTAGTCTCCCTTATGGCTCTAATCTGATAGTGGTAGTGGGTGGTAGATGTCTAGTCTCCCTTATGGCTCTAATCTGATAGTGGTAGTGGGGTGGTAGATGTCTAGTCTCCCTTATGGCTCTAATCTGATACTGGGCTGGTTGATGTGTAGTCTCCCTTATGGCTCTAATCTGATAGTGGTAGATGTCTAGACTCCCTTATGGCTCTAATCTGATAGTGGTAGTGGGGTGGTAGATGTCTAGTCTCCCTTATGGCTCTAATCTGATAGTGGTAGTGGGGTGGTAGATGTCTAGTCTCCCTTATGGCTCTAATCTGATAGTGGGCTGGTAGATGTCTAGTCTCCCTTATGGCTCTAATCTGATAGTGGTAGTGGGGTGGTAGATGTCTAGTCTCCCTTATGGCTCTAATCTGATAGTGGGGTGGTAGATGTCTAGTCTCCCTTATGGCTCTAATCTGATAGTGGGGTGGTGATGTCTAGTCTCCCTTATGGCTCTAATCTGATAGTGGTAGTGGGGTGGTAGATGTCTAGTCTCCCTTATGGCTCTAATCTGATAGTGGTAGTGGGGTGGTAGATGTCTAGTCTCCCTTATGGCTCTAATCTGATAGTGGTAGTGGGGTGGTAGATGTCTAGTCTCCCTTATGGCTCTAATCTGATAGTGGTAGTGGGGTGGTAGATGTCTAGTCTCCCTTATGGCTCTAATCTGATAGTGGTAGTGGGGTGGTAGATGTCTAGTCTCCCTTATGGCTCTAATCTGATAGTGGTAGTGGGGTGGTAGATGTCTAGTCTCCCTTATGGCTCTAATCTGATAGTGGTAGTGGGGTGGTAGATGTCTAGTCTCCCTTATGGCTCTATTCTGATACTGGGCTGGTTGATGTCTAGTCTCCCTTATGGCTCTAATCTGATAGTGGTAGATGTCTAGTCTCCCTTATGGCTCTAATCTGATAGTGGTAGTGGGGTGGTAGATGTCTAGTCTCCCTTATGGCTCTAATCTGATAGTGGTAGTGGGGTGGTAGATGTCTAGTCTCCTTTATGGCTCTAATCTGATAGTGGTAGTGGGGTGGTAGATGTCTAGTCTCCCTTATGGCTCTAATCTGATAGTGGGTGGGGTGGTAGATGTCTAGTCTCCCTTATGGCTCTAATCTGATAGTGGTAGTGGGTGGTAGATGTCTAGTCTCCCTTATGCTCTAATCTGATAGTGGGGGGTAGATGTCTAGTCTCCTTTATGGCTCTAATCTGATAGTGGGGGTGGTGATGTCTAGTCTCCCTTATGGCTCTAATCTGATAGTGGTAGTGGGGTGGTAGATGTCTAGTCTCCCTTATGGCTCTAATCTGATAGTGGTCGTGGGGTGGTAGATGTCTTGTCTCCCTTATGGCTCTAATCTGATAGTGGTAGTGGGGTGGTAGATGTCTAGTCTCCCTTATGGCTCTAATCTGATAGTGGTAGTGGGGTGGTAGATGTCTAGTCTCCCTTATGGCTCTAATCTGATAGTGGTAGTGGGGTGGTAGATGTCTAGTCTCCCTTATGGCTCTAATCTGATAGTGGTAGTGGGGTGGTAGATGTCTTGTCTCCCTTATGGCTCTAATCTGATAGTGGTAGTGGGTGGTAGATGTCTAGTCTCCCTTATGGCTCTAATCTGATAGTGGTAGTGGGGTGGTAGATGTCTAGTCTCCCTTATGGCTCTAATCTGATAGTGGTAGTGGGGTGGTAGATGTCTAGTCTCCCTTATGGCTCTAATCTGATAGTGGTAGTGGGGTGGTAGATGTCTAGTCTCCCTTATGGCTCTAATCTGATAGTGGGGTGGTAGATGTCTAGTCCCTTATGGCTCTAATCTGATAGTGGGGTGGTGATGTCTAGTCTCCCTTATGGCTCTAATCTGATAGTGGTAGTGGGGTGGTAGATGTCTAGTCTCCCTTATGGCTCTAATCTGATAGTGGTAGTGGGGTGGTAGATGTCTAGTCTCCCTTATGGCTCTAATCTGATAGTGGTAGTGGGGTGGTAGATGTCTAGTCTCCCTTATGGCTCTAATCTGATAGTGGTAGTGGGGTGGTAGATGTCTAGTCTCCCTTATGGCTCTAATCTGATAGTGGTAGTGGGTGGTAGATGTCTAGTCTCCCTTATGGCTCTAATCTGATAGTGGTAGTGGGTGGTAGATGTCTAGTCTCCCTTATGGCTCTAATCTGATAGTGGTAGTGGGGTGGTAGATGTCTAGTCTCCCTTATGGCTCTAATCTGATAGTGGTAGTGGGTGGTAGATGTCTAGTCTCCCTTATGGCTCTAATGATAGTGGTAGTGGGGTGGTAGATGTCTAGTCTCCCTTATGGCTCTAATCTGATAGTGGTAGTGGGGTGGTAGATGTCTAGTCTCCCTTATGGCTCTAATCTGATAGTGGTAGTGGGGTGGTAGATGTCTAGTCTCCCTTATGGCTCTAATCTGATAGTGGTAGTGGGGTGGTAGATGTCTAGTCTCCTTATGGCTCTAATCTGATAGTGGGGTGGTAGATGTCTAGTCTCCCTTATGGCTCTAATCTGGTAGTGGGGTGGTAGATGTCTAGTCTCCCTTATGGCTCTAATCTGATAGTGGGGTGGTAGATGGCTTGTCTCCTTTATGGTTCTAATCTGAAAGAGGTAGTGGGGTGGTAGATGTCTAGTCTCCTTTATGGCTCTAATCTTATAGTGGTAGAGGGGTGGTAGATGTCTGGTCTCCCTTATGGCTTTAATCTGATAGTGGAAGTGGGGTGGTAGATGTCTAATCTGATAGTGGTAGATGTCTAGACTCCCTTATGGCTCTAATCTGATGGTGGTAGTGGGGTGGTAGATGTCTCGTCTCCCTTATGGCTCTAATCTGATAGTGGTAGTGGGTGGTAGATGTCTAGTCTCCTTTATGGCTCTAATCTGATAGTGGTAGTGGGGTGGTAGATGTCTAGTCTCCCTTATGGCTCTAATCTGATAGTGGTAGTGGGGTGGTAGATATCTTGTCTCACTTATGGCTCTAATCTGATAGTGGAAGTGGGTTGGTAGATGTCTAGTCTCCCTTATTGCTCTAATCTGATAGTGGGGTGGTAGATGTCTAGTCTCCTTTATGGCTCTAATCTGATAGTGGGGTGGTGATGTCTAGTCTCCCTTATGGCTCTAATCTGATAGTGGTAGTGGGGTGGTAGATGTCTTGTCTCCGTTATGGCTCTAATCTGATAGTGGTAGTGGGTGGTAGATGTCTAGTCTCCCTTATGGCTCTAATCTGATAGTGGTAGTGGGTGGTAGATGTCTAGTCTCCCTTATGCTCTAATCTGATAGTGGTAGTGGGGTGGTAGATGTCTTTAGTCCCTTATGGCTCTAATCTGATAGTGGTAGTGGGGGGTAGAGTCTAGTCTCCCTTATGGCTCTAATCTGATAGTGGTAGTGGGGTGGTAGATGTCTAGTCTCCCTTATGGCTCTAATCTGATGTGGTAGTGGGTGGTAGATGTCTAGTCTCCCTTATGGCTCTAATCTGATAGTGGTAGTGGGGTGGTAGATGTCTAGTCTCCCTTATGGCTCTAATCTGATAGTGGGGTGGTTGATGTCTAGTCTCCCTTATGGCTCTAATCTGATAGTGGTAGATGTCTAGTCTCCCTTATGGCTCTAATCTGATAGTGGTAGTGGGGTGTTAAATGTCTTGTCTCCCTTATGGCTCTAATCTGATAGTGGTAGTGGGGTGGTAGATGTCTAGTCTCCCTTATGGCTCTAATCTGATATGGGTAGTGGGGTGGTAGATGTCTAGTCTCCCTTATGGCTCTAATCTGATAGTGGTTGTAGATGTCTAGTCTCCCTTATGGCTCTAATCTGATAGTGGTAGTGGGTGGTAGATGTCTAGTCTCCCTTATGCTCTAATCTGATAGTGGAAGTGGGGTGGTAGATGTCTTTAGTCCCTTATGGCTCTAATCTGATAGTGGTAGTGGGGTGGTAGATGTCTAGTCTCCCTTATGGCTCTAATCTGATAGTGGTAGTGGGGTGGTAGATGTCTAGTCTCCCTTATGGCTCTAATCTGATAGTGGTAGTGGGGTGGTAGATGTCTAGTCTCCCTTATGGCTCTAATCTGATAGTGGTAGTGGGTGGTAGATGTCTAGTCTCCCTTATGGCTCTAATCTGATAGTGGGCTGTTGATGTCTAGTCTCCCTTATGGCTCTAATCTGATAGTGGTAGATGTCTAGTCTCCCTTATGGCTCTAATCTGATGTGGTAGTGGGGTGGTAGATGTCTAGTCTCCTTATGGCTCTAATCTGATATTGGTAGGGGTGGGTGGTAGATGTCTAGTCTCCCTTATGGCTCTAATCTGATAGTGGTAGTGGGGTGGTAGATGTCTAGTCCCCTTATGGCTCTAATCTGATAGTGGTGGGGTGGTAGATGTCTAGTCTCCCTTATGGCTCTAATCTGATAGTGGTAGTGGGTTGGTAGATGTCTAGTCTCCCTTATGGCTCTAATCTGATAGTGGGGTGGTAGATGTCTAGTCTCCCTTATGGCTCTAATCTGATAGTGGGGTGGATGATGTCTAGTCTCCCTTATGGCTCTAATCTGATAGTGGTAGTGGGGTGGTAGATGTCTAGTCTCCCTTATGGCTCTAATCTGATAGTGGTAGTGGGGTGGTAGATGTCTAGTCTCCCTTATGGCTCTAATCTGATAGTGGTAGTGGGGTGGTAGATGTCTAGTCCCCTTATGGCTCTAATCTGATAGTGGTAGTGGGGTGGTAGATGTCTAGTCTCCCTTATGGCTCTAATCTGATAGTGGTAGTGGGTGGTAGATGTCTAGTCTCCCTTAGCTCTAATCTGATAGTGTAGTGGGGTGGTAGATGTCTAGTCTCCCTTATGGCTCTAATCTGATAGTGGTAGTGGGTGGTAGATGTCTAGTCTCCCTTATGGCTCTAATCTGATAGTGGGCTGGTAGATGTCTAGTCTCCCTTATGGCTCTAATCTGATAGTGTAGTGTCTAACTCCCTTATGGCTCTAATCTGATATGGTAGTGGGGGGGGGTAGATGTCTAGTCTCCTTTATGGCTCTAATCTGATAGTGGTAGTGGGGTGGTAGATGTCTAGTCTCCCTTATGGCTCTAATCTGATAGTGGGTGGGGTGGTAGATGTCTTGTCTCCTTATGGCTCTAATCTGATAGTGGTAGTGGGGTGGTAGATGTCTAGTCTCCCTTATGGCTCTAATCTGATAGTGGGGGTGGTAGATGTCTAGTCTCCCTTATGGCTCTAATCTGATAGTGGGGTGGATATGTCTAGTCTCCCTTATGGCCTAATCTGATAGTGGTGGGGTGGTAGATGTCTTGTCTCCTTATGGCTCTAATCTGATAGTGGTAGTGGGGTGGTAGATGTCTAGTCTCCCTTATGGCTCTAATCTGATAGTGGTAGTGGGTGGTAGATGTCTAGTCTCCCTTATGGCTCTAATCTGATAGTGGTAGTGGTGGTAGATGTCTAGTCTCCCTTATGGCTCTAATCTGATAGTGGTAGTGGGGTGGTAGATGTCTAGTCTCCCTTATGGCTCTAATCTGATAGTGGTAGTGGGGTGGTAGATGTCTAGTCTCCCTTATGGCTCTAATCTGATAGTGGTAGGGGGTGTTAAATGTCTTGTCTCCCTTATGGCTCTAATCTGATAGTGGTAGTGGGGTGGTAGATGTCTAGTCTCCCTTATGGCTCTAATCTGATAGTGGGGTGGTAGATGTCTAGGCGCCCTTATGGCTCTAATCTGATAGTGGGGGTGGTGATGTCTAGTCTCCCTTGGCTCTAATCTGATAGTGGTAGTGGGGTGGTAGATGTCTAGTCTCCCTTATGGCTCTAATCTGATATTGGTAGTGGGGTGGTAGATGTCTAGTCTCCCTTATGGCTCTAATCTGATAGTGGTAGTGGGGTGGTAGATGTCTAGTCTCCCTTATGGCTCTAATCTGATAGTGGTAGTGGGTGGTAGATGTCTAGTCTCCCTTATGGCTCTAATCTGATAGTGGTAGTGGGTTGTAGATGTCTAGTCTCCCTTATGGCTCTAATCTGATAGTGGTGTGGTGTGTAGATGTCTAGTCTCCTTTATGCTCTAATCTGATAGTGGTAGTGGGGTGGTAGTCTAGTCTCCCTTATGGCTCTAATCTGATAGTGGTAGTGGGGTGGTAGATGTCTAGTCTCCCTTATGGCTCTAATCTGATAGTGGTAGTGGGGTGGTAGATGTCTAGTCTCCTTTATGCTCTAATCTGATAGTGGTAGTGGGGTGGTAGATGTCTAGTCTCCCTTATGGCTCTAATCTGATGGTAGTGGTGGGGTGTAGATGTCTAGTCTCCCTTTGGCTCTAATCTGATAGTGGTAGTGGGTTGGTAGATGTCTAGTCTCCCTTATGGCTCTAATCTGATAGTGGTAGTGGGGTGGTAGATGTCTAGTCTCCCTTATGGCTCTAATCTGATAGTGGTAGTGGGTGGTAGATGTCTAGTCTCCCTTGGCTCTAATCTGATAGTGTAGTGGGGTGGTAGATGTCTAGTCTCCCTTATGGCTCTAATCTGATATTTGGGGTGGTAGATGTCTAGTCTCCCTTATGGCTCTAATCTGATAGTGGTAGTGGGGTGGTAGATGTCTAGTCTCCCTTATGGCTCTAATCTGATAGTGGTAGTGGGTGGTAGATGTCTAGTCTCCCTTATGGCTCTAATCTGATAGTGGTAGTGGGTGGTAGATGTCTAGTCTCCCTTATGGCTCTAATCTGATAGTGGTAGTGGGGTGGTAGATGTCTAGTCTCCCTTATGGCTCTAATCTGATAGTGGTGTGGGTGGTAGATGTCTAGTCTCCCTTATGGCTCTAATCTGATAGTGGTAGGGTGGTAATGTCTATGTCTCCCTTATGGCTCTAATCTGATAGTGGTAGTGGGGTGGTAGATGTCTAGTCTCCCTTATGGCTCTAATCTGATAGTGGTAGTGGGGTGGTAGATGTCTAGTCTCCCTTATGCTCTAATCTGATAGTGGTAGTGGGGTGGTAGATGTCTAGTCTCCCTTATGGCTCTAATCTGATGTGTAGTGGGGTGGTAGATGTCTAGTCTCCCTTATGGCTCTAATCTGATAGTGGTAGTGGGTGGTAGATGTCTAGTCTCCCTTATGGCTCTAATCTGATAGTGGTAGTGGGGTGGTAGATGTCTTCTCCCTTATGGCTCTAATCCGATATTGGGGTGGTAGATGTCTAGTCTCCCTTATGGCTCTAATCTGATAGTGGTAGTGGGGTGGTAGATGTCTAGTCTCCCTTATGGCTCTAATCTGATAGTGGTAGTGGGGTGGTAGATGTCTTTCTCCCTTATGGCTCTAATCTGATAGTGGTAGTGGGGTGGTAGATGTCTAGTCTCCCTTATGGCTCTAATCTGATAGTGGTAGTGGGGTGGTAGATGTCTAGTCTCCCTTATGGCTCTAATCTGATAGTGGTAGTGGTAGATGTCTAGTCTCCCTTATGGCTCTAATCTGATAGTGGTAGATGTCTAGTCTCCCTTATGGCTCTAATCTGATAGTGGTAGTGGGTGTAGATGTCTAGTCTCCCTTATGGCTCTAATCTGATATGGTAGGGGGTGGTAGATGTCTAGTCTCCTTTATGGCTCTAATCTGATAGTGGTAGTGGGGTGGTAGATGTCTAGTCTCCCTTATGGCTCTAATCTGATAGTGGGTGGGGTGGTAGATGTCTTGTCTCCTTATGGCTCTAATCTGATAGTGGTAGTGGGTTGTAGATGTCTAGTCTCCCTTATGGCTCTAATCTGATAGTGGGGTGGTAGATGTCTAGTCTCCTTATGGCTCTAATCTGATAGTGGGGTGGATGATGTCTAGTCTCCCTTATGGCTCTAATCTGATAGTGGTAGTGGGTGTAGATGTCTAGTCTCCCTTATGGCTCTAATCTGATAGTGGTAGTGGGGTGGTAGATGTCTAGTCTCCCTTATGGCTCTAATCTGATAGTGGTAGTGGGGTGGTAGATGTCTACTCCCTTATGGCTCTAATCTGATAGTGGTAGTGGGGTGGTAGATGTCTAGTCTCCCTTATGGCTCTAATCTGATAGTGGTAGTGGGTGGTAGATGTCTAGTCTCCCTTATGGCTCTAATCTGATAGTGGTAGTGGGGTGGTAGATGTCTAGTCTCCCTTATGGCTCTAATCTGATAGTGTAGTGGGGTGGTAGATGTCTAGTCTCCCTTATGGCTCTAATCTGATAGTGGTAGTGGGGTGGTAGATGTCTAGTCCCTTATGGCTCTAATCTGATAGTGGTAGTGGGGTGGTAGATGTCTAGTCTCCCTTATGGCTCTAATCTGATGTGGTAGTGGGGTGGTAGATGTCTAGTCTCCCTTATGGCTCTAATCTGATAGTGGGGTGGTAGATGTCTAGTCTCCCTTATGGCTCTAATCTGATAGTGGGGTGGTAGATGTCTAGTCTCCCTTATGGCTCTAATCTGATAGTGGTAGTGGGGTGGTAGATGTCTAGTCTCCCTTATGGCTCTAATCTGATAGTGGTAGTGGGGTGGTAGATGTCTAGTCTCCCTTATGGCTCTAATCTGATAGTGGTAGTGGGGTGGTAGATGTCTAGTCTCCCTTATGGCTCTAATCTGATAGTGGTAGTGGGTGGTAGATGTCTAGTCTCCCTTATGGCTCTAATCTGATAGGTAGTGGGGTGGTAGATGTCTAGTCTCCCTTATGGCTCTAATCTGATAGTGGTAGTGGGTGGTAATGTCTAGTCTCCCTTATGGCTCTAATCTGATAGTGGTAGTGGGGTGGTAGATGTCTAGTCTCCCTTATGGCTCTAATGATAGTGGTAGTGGGGTGGTAGATGTCTAGTCTCCTTTATGGCTCTAATCTGATAGTGGTAGTGGGTGGTAGATGTCTAGTCTCCCTTATGGCTCTAATCTGATAGTGGTAGTGGGGTGGTAGATGTCTAGTCTCCCTTATGGCTCTAATCTGATAGTGGTAGTGGGTGGTAGATGTCTAGTCTCCCTTATGGCTCTAATCTGATAGTGGTAGTGGGGTGGTAGATGTCTAGTCTCCCTTATGGCTCTAATCCGATATTGGGGTGGTAGATGTCTAGTCTCCCTTATGGCTCTAATCTGATAGTGGTAGTGGGTGGTAGATGTCTAGTCTCCCTTATGGCTCTAATCTGATAGTGGTAGTGGGGTGGTAGATGTCTAGTCCCCTATGGCTCTAATCTGATAGTGGTAGTGGGGTGGTAGATGTCTGTCTCCTTATGGCTCTAATCTGATAGTGGTAGTGGGGTGGTAGATGTCTAGTCTCCCTTATGGCTCTAATCTGATAGTGGTAGTGGGTGGTAGATGTCTAGTCTCCCTTATGGCTCTAATCTGATAGTGGGTGGTAGATGTCTAGTCTCCCTTATGGCTCTAATCTGATAGTGGTAGATGTCTAGATCCCTTATGGCTCTAATCTGATAGTGGTAGTGGGTGGTAGATGTCTAGTCTCCCTTATGGCTCTAATCTGATAGTGTAGGGGGGGGTAGATGTCTAGTCTCCCTTATGGCTCTAATCTGATAGTGGTAGTGGGGTGTAGATGTCTAGTCTCCCTTATGGCTCTAATCTGATAGTGGTAGTGGGGTGGTAGATGTCTAGTCCCTTATGGCTCTAATCTGATAGTGGTAGTGGGTGGTAGATGTCTAGTCTCCCTTATGGCTCTAATCTGATAGTGGTGGTGGTAGATGTCTAGTCTCCCTTATGGCTCTAATCTGATAGTGGGGGGGTGGTAGATGTCTAGTCTCCCTTATGGCTCTAATCTGATAGTGGTAGTGGGGTGGTAGATGTCTAGTCTCCCTTATGGCTCTAATCTGATAGTGGTAGTGGTGGTAGATGTCTAGTCTCCCTTATGGCTCTAATCTGATAGTGGTAGTGGGGTGGTAGATGTCTAGTCTCCCTTATGGCTCTAATCTGATAGTGGGTGGGGTGGTAGATGTCTTTCTCCCTTATGCTCTAATCTGATAGTGGTAGTGGGGTGGTAGATGTCTAGTCTCCCTTATGGCTCTAATCTGATAGTGGTAGTGGGGTGGTAGATGTCTAGTCTCCCTTATGGCTCTAATCTGATAGTGGTAGTGGGGTGGTAGATGTCTAGTCTCCCTTATGGTCTAATCTGATAGTGGTAGTGGGTGGTAGATGTCTAGTCTCCCTTATGGCTCTAATCTGATAGTGGTAGTGGGGTGGTAGATGTCTTGTCTCCCTTATGGCTCTAATCTGATAGTGTAGTGGGGTGGTAGATGTCTAGTCTCCCTTATGGCTCTAATCTGATAGTGGTAGTGGGGTGGTAGATGTCTAGTCTCCCTTATGGCTCTAATCTGATAGTGGTAGTGGGGTGGTAGATGTCTAGTCTCCCTTATGGCTCTAATCTGATAGTGGTAGTGGGTGTTAGATGTCTAGTCTCCCTTATGGCTCTAATCTGATAGTGGTAGTGGGGTGGTAGATGTCTAGTCTCCCTTATGGCTCTAATCTGATAGTGGTAGTGGGGTGGTAGATGTCTAGTCTCCCTTATGGCTCTAATCTGATAGTGGTAGTGGGTGGTAGATGTCTAGTCTCCCTTATGGCTCTAATCTGATAGTGGTAGTGGGTGTAGATGTCTAGTCTCCCTTATGGCTCTAATCTGATAGTGGTAGTGGGGTGGTAGATGTCTAGTCTCCCTTATGGCTCTAATCTGATAGTGGGTGGTGAGATGAGTCTAGTCTCCCTTATGGCTCTAATCTGATAGTGGGTGATGATGTCTAGTCTCCCTTATGGCTCTAATCTGATAGTGGTAGTGG
>NW_022264788.1:0-22971 GCF_002021735.2 Oncorhynchus kisutch
GATTGAATATTCCAATGCCATACCCATTGTTAGTCCTTTAGACTAGATCCGAGATCCCTTAAGAGAATGAAGAGAAAAGGTATCAGGCGGCAGAATCAATAGATGTAATCATCAAGGCTGCAAAAGAGCTGTTACGAAACAGGACACAAGCAGCCGGGATGATTGCCCTATTAGTAGTTGACCAATTACAAAATAGCAATCAAGCAATGCGGGCAGGTACGTGTTGATGCTGTATTGGCTTCGTAAATAGGCTTCATAAGGAAACTAAATGGCTCAGCAAGACACCTTCACAGTGGAGATATTGATATACTGACTTCCGTTGAGTCGAGTCGTGTGTCCTTGACGTGATTTGAAGTCGACTTCTGATGTGGGATTTAGTTCATTTTAAAAGAAGATTTGCTGAGGAATCGAAATGATAAGACAAAGTAAAGGCCCCTAAATACAGGCTGCCAGTTAAATGCAGCAATGACACCGGCTAAAGTGTGTATTGCCGGACCAAAGAGCAGGAATTGTCTGCTGTTGCATCTTCACTCATAGACAGTATATAGCGCGGAGCTCCGTGGTGCTGGAAAAGGACAGCGCCCCTGGCCATTTGCCAAACCGATTTCCCGTTGGAGGGATTCTTGACATGCTATAGGCACAGTTCAGTACACCCCTCATCCAACAGACAGACCACCTCCTGTAATTGGTCCCAGAATCATCCACTTGATTCCCGACCACCAACCGATTCTCGGGTGCATTGGTGTAAAATGTGGTCGTCGAGATAAAGTTCTATAGGCTACATGGGGTAATGGCATCTGGAGCTTTTTTTTGGAGCTACCTACACCATAGGAGAGCTTACAGATAAAGAGTGCACTAGGCTAGAGAGAAAAGTAGCATTCCGTTTTTCATAAAGTAGGTCAATGTAACTTACCCTCTTTTGATACTTGAGAACACATACATTCACATGATGTCCAAATCTGCAAGAGACAAACCAGCAGAAAATCAGCAGGTGAACAAAAGGGTTAAGTGAATATGATTTAAGAGCAGTCAAATGAAGTAATAGTGACATAGATTGTAAGAACTGAAATCTACCATGTGAACATTGCATTGTGGCTTTAGAAGAGCATGTATTTGTAGATGAATGACAGATTAGGTTTGGTGACAAAGTAACTGTATAATTTGAGGTACTCTACATGAGCATGTGTTTGCCTATTTGATGATCTGTTGGTAGTTAATGTTTGATTTTGACCACGTACTTGTTGTGACAATTGCATCAGGTTGAGGGAGAAATGCTCTGTGTGGCCATTGTGAGTGGCACTTCTGATCCAGCAGGTGGTGTTAAGATCCCTCCCTATGTGGCTTGAATGATGAGCCAGTGTTGGCTAAATGACTTGTGGTCCAGTGGGTGGCGGTGAAATGCCTCCCTATCTATATGACTTGACCTATTCCTTTGACATTGTTCACTTGGAGATGATTCCGGTCTTCTTCGTGTCCTCTTCATGAGCACTTCTGCATGTCTTCCTTCCTGTCTTGCCATGTGTGTTTTTGTTAGATATCACTGGGCACATTCCTAACGTGGAGGTCGTTTGCATAGCTCATGTCATGTGGATATATAAAGTATTGTATTGTAAGGTATGTTAGTCTACGGACTGTCTGACATGGCTCGTCCATATATTGATGTATTCCAATTCCATTTGGGTGTATTGTGTGGAATGTTGGAACATGGTTCGATCTTACTTGTTAGACTTGACTGTGCTGTTGGAGCTAGTAACACAAGCATTTCTGCTAAACAGGTGTATGTATATCTCTCTAGTCACCCCCAAAACCAAATCTTTCTTTGGCCGCCTCTCCTTCCTTCCAGTTCTCTGCTGCCAATGACTGGAAGGAAGTAGAAAAATCTGTGAAACTGGAAACACTTATCTCCCTCACTAGCTTTAAGCACCAACTGTCAGAGCAGCTCACAGATTACTGCACCTGTACATAGCCCACCTATAATTTAGGCCAAACAACTACCTCTTTCCCTACTGTATTTAATGAATGAATTAATTTAGCTCCTTTGCACCCCATTATTTTTATTGCTACTTTGGACATTTGTTCCATTTGCAAATCTACCATTCCAGTGTTTGACTTGCTATATTGTATTTACTTTGCCACCATGGCCTTTTTTGACCTTTACCTCCCTTATCTCACCTCATTTGCTCACATGGTATATAGACTTGTTTATACTGTATTATTGACTGTATGTTTGTTTTACTCCATGTGTAAGTCTGTGTCGTTGTATGTGTCAAACTGCTTTGCTTTATCTTGGCTAGGTCGCAATTGTAAATGAGAAGTTGTTCTCAACTTGCCTACCTGGTTAAATAAAGGTGAAATAAAAAAATAAATAAAAAATGTGTCTATTTGATTAGGATTAGGACTTTTCCTCTATGTGTCGCACTTCCATTTCCACTGTCATTTATGCTGCAGGCTAATTACTACCAATGTCATTGTGGTCCAAGTTCAACTCCTAGCCTATAGGGTGTGGTAACAGGCCCTCTGTTATTTGTTGTTGTACTCTGCATGTGAAGTATCTGCACTGTAGCCTATAGAGGAACTAAGCCCTTGATAATAGGGGAACGCAAGCAGTTGAAGGGAACAAGTGGCAGAGTCTAACCTGCTGTTGAACACAAACTCCCAGTCCTATGATGTTGCTCTGTGAAGGAGGTTAGCTTTTCAGCATTCAATTCATGGCAGCCTTCTTCTCCCTGGTTGATTTGTGAATGTGAGTGATTCGAGAATGTTTGGCTTTGGTATCCAAGGTGTTTGAGATTGTTGAGGACCAGTGTTCCGAGGGGCTGACTGTGACATCATAAAGCGGAATGTAGTTAGTGTGCTGTTTGAGGGATTCCAATTCAGTCCGTTGCGGCCTTCCAGGCAGCGCAGTTGTGCTTCAAGTGTGCTCTCTGTGTGATGACTTGTTGTGCGCCTACACGGACGGAGTACAGCTACGAACGGAGGTGACATTTGGGGTAAGCCTAAGCCTTTTCGTAACCTTAACCTATTTCTTCTAACTTGCTATGCTTTGTGCTTTGATGACACTAGCTGCATCCCAGCTAGTTGAACGCTTGTCAGGCGTTCTCGGCAGCCACTAAGTACAGGTAAGAGACAATTATGGCAACAATAAGTTGTAAGATGAAACCTAGTCACATCTGAGATGTGAATCAACTGCACCGATTGATAAATCGCCAGTATGTGTCCTTGGGCCTCATTTGTCCCCTTTGCAATGACCTGTTGAGATCATTCGATGCAACATCTGAGGCTATCTGGCCTATAAAGGATCCACCTCATACCACTATTTCCATAATATAAGGCTATGTTATTGGTTTTTGAAAAAAGTACCATACAATATTTGCACATCCCTATCACCTCTGTACGCATAGGAAAACGATCCCTTTATTGTGTGTGTGTGTTGGGTGGGTGTCTGAGGAATGTTTTACAGCGTTTCAGCTTGCAGAGGTGTCACCACCCTTCCCATGGCCACCTGGATCCTGTCTTGGGAAGAAAAAGAAGAATGATGTTATTACATGGCCTTAAAGAGCTACATGACTGCTGAGGTGACATTACGGACCCCTTAGGATTTGTAGCGTTCCTTGTGTATTTGTTTCCCGTATATGTTCCACTTCGTTTCTCCTTTGTACTTGTGACACTATTTGAGGTTTTAACGCCTATCTCTATTAGGTGTGACTGGCAACTGCAGTGGGTTGAATCCTACTAGTTCAGTGTTTCCCAACTCCAGGCAGGGGTAGAGTAGCCATTTTTGTTGTAGCGCTGGAGAGGCACAGCTGATTGAAAGAGTTGAATCAGGTGCAACAACAACAACAACAACAACAACAAGAAGAACAACACCAATCAATGTGAAGAGTGGGACACAGATTAGTAGTGGATCCCCCAGTTGTCACAGTTGGGCCTTGTGTTCAACATAGCTCAGTATTTGAGTGTGTTTCCCGCGCATGTAAGTAGCTTTCATTTCTTCTTCCTCCATAGTTCCCTAGAACGAACGCCCTCCCCTTTGCAGCAGAGGCCAGGCAAAAGCGCGCGCTTTCTGTGCCACTGGCTTCAATCAGGTCCACCAAACGCAGATAATAAGAGCACCAAGCCCCAAAAATTGCGTCATTCATTCACTTGAACTCAGCTAGCGAACTACACGATGTCTGGAAGAGGTAAAGGCGGCAAGGGACTCGGAAAAGGAGGCGCCAAGCGTCACCGTAAGGTTCTCCGCGATAACATCCAGGGAATCACCAAGCCCGCCATTCGCCGTCTGGCTCGCCGTGGCGGCGTGAAGCGTATCTCCGGCCTGATCTACGAGGAGACCCGCGGTGTCCTGAAGGTGTTCCTTGAGAACGTGATCCGTGACGCCGTCACCTACACCGAGCACGCCAAGAGGAAGACCGTTACGGCCATGGACGTGGTCTACGCTCTGAAACGCCAGGGACGCACCCTGTACGGTTTCGGCGGTTAAACGCACTCTTTTCGGAACGTCAACATCCCGACTTGAACCCAAAGGCTCTTTTAAGAGCCACCCACATCCGCTTCAAAAGGGCCAAATCCATTGTAGGAAACCATGAGCCACTCTTGAGTGGACAGGGAGGGAGTGTTAAATGACAGGAGGCTATGTTCAGTACAGTCGTATTAAACCACGAGCCACTCTGAGTGGACGGGGAGGGAGTGTTCATGACAGGAGGCTATGTTCAGTGCAGGCTTTGCGTACAGTCGTATTACGAGACACCTGAAATAAAGGCACCACGCCTGGGAAATCCCCACCAAGTCCAAAAAGGGGTGCCTTATGTCTGGCCATTGCATGGATCTTTTTTTGAAACACACCATTCCCCACCAGTGACAGAGCATAGGCTATGGAATAAGGGGGGGGGGGGGGGACAGGTCTTTGTTAGGGAAGCAAGCCTCTGAGTGGAAGGCTCTTATGCGCGCTCAGCTCCACTGGGCAAATGGCAGGGGCGCCTATGAGAAAGCAGGGGTGTGTCCACGGCCGGCGAATTAGCTTAGCTTCGTCTTCATAAGACGGAAAGGGCTCTCCACCCCCTCATTCGTTTGTGAGAAGCAACGAGACACCAGCATCATGCCCGAGCCAGCAAAGTCCGCGCCCAAGAAGGGCTCCAAGAAAGCCGTCACCAAGACCGCAGGGAAAGGCGGCAAGAAACGCCGAAAGTCGAGGAAGGAGAGCTACGCCATTTACGTGTACAAAGTCCTGAAGCAGGTCCACCCCGATACCGGCATCTCCTCCAAGGCCATGGGAATCATGAACTCGTTCGTGAACGACATCTTCGAGCGTATCGCCGGAGAGTCGTCTCGCCTGGCCCACTACAACAAGCGTTCCACCATCACCTCCAGGGAGATCCAGACCGCAGTGCGCCTGCTGCTCCCCGGAGAGCTGGCCAAGCACGCAGTGTCCGAGGGCACCAAGGCCGTGACCAAGTACACCAGCTCCAAATAAACAGCGCATTTGGAGTGCTGTAGTAACCCAAAGGCTCTTTTAAGAGCCACCCACCCTGTCAGTGAAAAAAGCAAATCCATGTGTGTTTGTGTGGAGGACATGTGTCCAATTGTGGGGAGGGGGGGGGATAAAGGATGCTGACATGAACAGGGTAGGAATGTGTGCATGCCAGTAGAACACAGTGAGGGGGAGTCCAATGACTGGAGACTGTATCACTTTAGGCCGAAGCAGGGACCCTCTGCACACATGAAGAACAGTCTCCGAGCAAGTGACGTCACCGATTGAAACTAGCCGTTCCACCTGTACAAGAGGGGGGGGAGGAGGAGGAGAAGAAGAGCCTCCAAATCTCTCTCTCTCTCTCTCGGCCTATATCAGGGCGAACAAGCACATGGGGCGCCAGCCTCCATAGCGCCGGCCGCACAGCCAGACACCAAGACCCACAGACACAAAGACGGGCACGAGTCACGCTGCGGAGTCAAGCGAGGAAGGACTGCGAGAGAGAAGGGCACAAAAGCCTATCTCGGCCTGTTCACAGACAGACGAGCTGAGTGAGCTCAACTACTTTGGCCCTCACCTCATCTGCTTTTGAAAGAGACACACAGAGAGAGAGACCACCTAGCAGAAGAAAAAAACACACACTGTGCACAAAGAGCAGGCTCCAAATCCAACTAAAGGACTAAAACATCACACACAGTGTATTATTTCCTGTGCCTCCTGGACACATGACGAATACAAGGTGAAACTAGTCTCAGCCAGGCCTCACAAGTGCATGTGTTTTAAGGTCCCCAAAAGAGCTCTCCTTTAAAACACCAAGGAGCACATCAGGGGACGCCAAACCATTTGATTCCCTTGCCAGACATCTCGGCTCACTCCACAATCAATGGTGCTCGCAATCGGATGCACTTTTAGGCCATTTAGGAGACAAATAGCACAGGAAAAGCAGTGCGCACCGCTCCACCCGACAGTCGAACGGTGAGGTTTTGAGCGAGTCGCAGCAAAATGCACGGGGCTTCTGCAGCCCACATGACTTTATTCTGAACGGACACAAGTCTGCTCGCTGGGCCGTTCGCTTTTGGGCCAAAAACACGGCTCCGTCGGTGACTTTTGGCCCGATATTGGCGACCAGAAAACACAAGTGAAAGAGCATTTGGCCAGCCCGGAGAAGCCGAGCTGGGTGGCTTGAGTCTACATGGTTCTCATGTCGCGTTTAAGGCCAGCCCCCTGCACGGTGTAGAGCTTCAATAGCGCAGAGCAGCGTCTACAGCAAAGTACTCCTCCTCACAGACTACCGTAGTGTTGTAAGTGTGTGTGTTTACCGGACCGAACGACAGACATGGCAGAAGTCGCACCAGCACCCGCCGCCGCCGCGCCGGCCAAGGCACCCAAGAAGAAGGCAGCAGCCAAGCCCAAGAAAGCGGGACCCAGCGTAGGCGAGCTCATCGTCAAGGCGGTGTCCGCCTCCAAGGAGAGGAGCGGCGTGTCCCTGGCCGCGCTCAAGAAGTCTCTGGCGGCAGGCGGCTACGACGTGGAGAAGAACAACTCCCGTGTCAAGATCGCCGTCAAGAGCCTCGTCACCAAGGGCACCCTGGTCCAGACCAAGGGCACCGGTGCCTCCGGCTCCTTCAAGCTCAACAAGAAGGCCGTCGAGGCAAAGAAGCCCGCCAAGAAAGCCGCAGCCCCCAAAGCTAAGAAGGTGGCCGCCAAGAAGCCCGCCGCCGCCAAGAAGCCCAAGAAGGTAGCAGCCAAGAAGGCCGTGGCCGCAAAGAAGTCCCCCAAGAAGGCCAAGAAGCCCGCTACACCCAAAAAGGCCGCCAAGAGCCCAAAGAAGGTGAAGAAGCCCGCCGCAGCGGCCAAGAAAGCGGCCAAGAGCCCCAAGAAGGCTACCAAGGCAGTGAAGCCCAAAGCCGCCAAGCCCAAGGCAGCCAAGGCCAAGAAGGCAGCCCCCAAGAAGAAGTAAACCTATTCCAAACAGTGTTCTTTCTACTCGACACATGTTGTTACCACAAAAGGCTCTTTTAAGAGCCACCCACCTCTTTCCATAAAAGCGCATGTCATTCCATGTACGTCCTACCTACCTACCTACCTGTGGTGCAAAAGATATGAAATGAATGACTTACGCACCACATGTTCGAGTGGCTAAATGGCTTTACATTTGTCACTCAAGAGTGCAGCACCCTCACCAGTCAACATTGGTGTGATATGTGTTAGAATTCGCATGTCACATTGATCCTGATAATAAGAGGAATACATACTATAGTGTGTTGGACAGCAGCCATTTGTATTATGAGCCACTCTCGAATTGATTGATACATGTTTCAGTGATTTGAGTTGTCACTTTGGCGCTCCCGCCAATGAGAAAAAGTAACAAAAGTCGGAGGGAAACAGAGTAGCCTAGCCCTTGTCACTCTGCTGCCTGCGGGCGGGCGGGCTTAGGGCTGACTGTCTGTCTCTCCCTCACTCCAATTGGATAAGGGCACACCGGTCCAGTGGCCAATCGATGCCTCTTGTGGCGAGGTATAAGTAAGGCTCTCGAGGTGGCCAGCGCCTCATTGAGACTTTCTGTGACATACTGAAGCTACCAATATGAGCGGAAGAGGCAAAACCGGAGGCAAGGCCAGGGCGAAGGCAAAGACACGTTCATCCCGTGCCGGGCTCCAGTTCCCCGTGGGCCGTGTGCACAGGCTGCTGCGCAAAGGCAACTACGCCGAGCGTGTGGGCGCTGGCGCACCAGTCTACCTGGCCGCAGTGCTCGAGTACCTGACTGCTGAGATCCTGGAGTTGGCCGGAAACGCTGCCCGTGACAACAAGAAGACTCGTATCATCCCCCGTCACCTGCAGCTGGCAGTCCGTAACGACGAGGAGCTGAACAAACTGCTTGGCGGCGTGACCATCGCTCAGGGTGGTGTTCTGCCCAACATCCAGGCAGTGCTGCTCCCCAAGAAGACTGAGAAGGCCGTCAAAGCCAAGTAAAATCGCTGGTGCGGCTGCAACTTGACTACTCAACCCCCAAAGGCTCTTTTAAGAGCCAACCACCTAGCTCAGCAAAAGCGCAAAGTGTCCTTTGTATGCCTGGCCAACTATTTGGCGCGTTTGTTAGATACACACATAAACACGGCACAGTATCAAGTGCCCACATGAGGCCTAAAATGAAGAATAACAAGTACTAGGCTAGAATGAGAGAGCATTATTGCGCGTAAAGAGTAACGTTGCTCGCGGCCCTAACAAAAGACCCAAGCGGGCCTCGGCGAGGGAGGGGGTTGCATTTTGGGGCGGCACGGAGAGGCCGAGCCTCCCGTCCAATGGGCGGCGGAGGAGGCCTCCGCAACGGGCCAATCAGGGCGGTGCGGAGATGGTGACCAATCAGCAGACGCCGCTGCCGGCTTTATAAACTTCACATAGGCATTTGGAGGCTATACTCCGACTGTGAAAGAAGGAAGCTAGCTAGCGCCATGGCCAGAACCAAGCAAACCGCTCGCAAATCCACCGGTGGCAAAGCACCCAGGAAGCAGCTCGCCACCAAGGCTGCGCGCAAGAGCGCCCCGGCCACCGGCGGCGTGAAGAAGCCTCACCGTTACAGGCCCGGCACCGTGGCTCTTAGAGAGATCCGTCGTTACCAGAAGTCCACTGAGCTGCTGATCCGCAAACTGCCTTTCCAGCGCCTGGTGCGAGAAATTGCCCAGGACTTTAAGACCGACCTGCGCTTCCAGAGTTCCGCAGTGATGGCCCTGCAGGAAGCAAGCGAGGCTTACCTGGTCGGCCTGTTCGAGGACACCAACCTGTGCGCCATCCACGCCAAGAGGGTGACCATCATGCCCAAGGACATCCAGCTGGCCCGTCGTATTCGCGGAGAGCGCGCATAAACGATGACCTGATCTCCAAAATCCCCCAAAGGCTCTTTTAAGAGCCACCTCCATATTTCAGTCAAAAAGGCACAATTGTTCCATTTGTACACGCCCCTTTCCCACAGTTTTCCCTGCTCTCGAGTCCCTACAGACCGTGGTTCGATTCCAGGCTGTATCACCACCGGCCGTGATTGTAAATAAGAGTTTGTTCTTAACTGACTTGAGTCGTTTCAATAACGCTCTCTATATGTGATTAGATGTATGCCTAGAGTAGAAGAGGGGAAAATACAGTAGCAGTAATGAGTGATAGTAATGATATAGGGCAAAAAGTGGCGAAAATGGTCACTATGTAGCTAAGAACAACTGACTTTGAAAGTCCCATGTTGCAGTGCCGCTGATGAGAGGGGAAAAGTTTTACCGTGGAGCACGGAGGCCATCTAGTGGTTAAACGCGGGTACTGTCAGCGTGTGAGCACGTCATAGTTGCTCCCTATTGGTATTTGATCTTCAGGCCAGTGTTTCCCAAACTCGGTCCTCGGGTCCCCAAGTGGGGTACGTTGTGTTTTTTCGAATCCAATTGCTCTTGGAATGTAACATGCTAGAGTATGTCTTTTCCTTTGTGAAAATGGCCATTCAATCATTTCTGGGCCATGTGACATTCCTCGATGGCCCAAAAAATCCATGTTTTGATCCGATCATTACAACGTTAGCTGTGTGCACCCCATAATTCATGCGACTGACTAAGCTATTGAAAGTCAAATGATATATCTCTGTCCAGCGCAAGTGAAAGGTGGTCGAAAAAAAGTGGTACCAACGTTTTGGTTGAAGGTACAGGAAATGTTGTAGGCCACCCAATTAGACGTGATATTATTAAGTCGCCCTTTTGTGCTTGTTTGTGTGAGTGCATAGGTAAGTTGTTTCGATATGGTGGAATAAATGGAGAAATGAAAGGAATGTATTTAGTGGGATGAATTCAGTGTGCGATTGAATATTCCAATGCCATACCCATTGTTAGTCCTTTAGACTAGATCCGAGATCCCTTAAGAGAATGAAGAGAAAAGGTATCAGGACGGCAGGAATCAATAGATGTAATCATCAAGGGCTTGCAAAAGAGCTGTTACGAAACAGGACACAAGCAGCCGGGATGATTGCCCTATTAGTAGTTGACCAATTACAAAATAGCAATCAGCAATGCGGGCAGGTACGTGTTGATTGCTGTATTGGCTTCGTAAATAGGCTTCATAAGGAACTAAATGGCTCAGCACATGACACCTTCACAGTGGAGAATATTTGATACTACTGACTTCCGTTGAGTCGAGTCGTGTGTCCTTGACGTGATTTGAAGTCGACTTCTGATGTGGGATTTAGTTCATTTTTAAAAGAAGATTTGCTGAGGAATCGAAATGATAAGACAAAGTAAAGGCCCTAAATACAGGCTGCCAGTTAAATGCAGCAATGACACGGCTAAAGTGTGTAATTGCCGGACCAAAGAGCAGGAATTGTCTGCTGTTGCATCTTCACTCATGAGACAGGTAATAGCGGAGCTCCGTGGTGCTGAAAAGGACAGCGCCCCTGGCCATTTGCCAAAGCCTATTTCCCGTTGGAGGGATTCTTGACATGCTATAGGCACAGTTCAGTACACCCCTCATCCAACAGACAGACCCCCTCCTGTAATTGGTCCCAGAATCATCCACTTGATTCCCGACCACCAACCGATTCTCGGGGTGCATTGGTGTAAAATGTGGTCGTCGAGATAAAGTTCTATAGGCTACATGGGGTAATGGCATCTGGAGCTTTTTTTTTGGAGCTACCTACACCAGTAGGAGAGCTTACAGATAAAGAGTGCACTAGGCTAGAGAGAAAAGTAGCATTCCGTTTTTCATAAAGTAGGTCAATGTAACTTACCCTCTTTTGATACTTGAGAAACATACATTCACATGATGTCCAAATCTGCAAGAGACAAACCAGCAGAAAATCAGCAGGTGAACAAAAGGGTTAAGTGAATATGATTTAAGAGCAGTCAAATGAAGTAATAGTGACATAGATTGTAAGAACTGAAATCTACCATGTGAACATTGCATTGTGGCTTTAGAAGAGCATGTATTTGTAGATGAATGACAGATTAGGTTTGGTGACAAAGTAACTGTATAATTTGAGGTACTCTACATGAGCATGTGTTTGCCTATTTGATGATCTGTTGGTAGTTAATGTTTGATTTTGACCACGTACTTGTTGTGACAATTGCATCAGGTTGAGGGAGAAATGCTCTGTGTGGCCATTGTGAGTGGCACTTCTGATCCAGCAGGTGGTGTTAAGATCCCTCCCTATGTGGCTTGAATGATGAGCCAGTGTTGGCTAAATGACTTGTGGTCCAGTGGGTGGCGGTGAAATGCCTCCCTATCTATATGACTTGACCTATTCCTTTGACATTGTTCACTTGGAGATGATTCCGGTCTTCTTCGTGTCCTCTTCATGAGCACTTCTGCATGTCTTCCTTCCTGTCTTGCCATGTGTGTTTTTGTTAGATATCACTGGGCACATTCCTAACGTGGAGGTCGTTTGCATAGCTCATGTCATGTGGATATATAAAGTATTGTATTGTAAGGTATGTTAGTCTACGGACTGTCTGACATGGCTCGTCCATATATTGATGTATTCCAATTCCATTTGGGTGTATTGTGTGGAATGTTGGAACATGGTTCGATCTTACTTGTTAGACTTGACTGTGCTGTTGGAGCTAGTAACACAAGCATTTCTGCTAAACAGGTGTATGTATATCTCTCTAGTCACCCCCAAAACCAAATCTTTCTTTGGCCGCCTCTCCTTCCTTCCAGTTCTCTGCTGCCAATGACTGGAAGGAAGTAGAAAAATCTGTGAAACTGGAAACACTTATCTCCCTCACTAGCTTTAAGCACCAACTGTCAGAGCAGCTCACAGATTACTGCACCTGTACATAGCCCACCTATAATTTAGGCCAAACAACTACCTCTTTCCCTACTGTATTTAATGAATGAATTAATTTAGCTCCTTTGCACCCCATTATTTTTATTGCTACTTTGGACATTTGTTCCATTTGCAAATCTACCATTCCAGTGTTTGACTTGCTATATTGTATTTACTTTGCCACCATGGCCTTTTTTTGACCTTTACCTCCCTTATCTCACCTCATTTGCTCACATGGTATATAGACTTGTTTATACTGTATTATTGACTGTATGTTTGTTTTACTCCATGTGTAAGTCTGTGTCGTTGTATGTGTCAAACTGCTTTGCTTTATCTTGGCTAGGTCGCAATTGTAAATGAGAAGTTGTTCTCAACTTGCCTACCTGGTTAAATAAAGGTGAAATAAAAAAATAAATAAAAAAATGTGTCTATTTGATTAGGATTAGGACTTTTCCTCTATGTGTCGCACTTCCATTTCCACTGTCATTTATGCTGCAGGCTAATTACTACCAATGTCATTGTGGTCCAAGTTCAACTCCTAGCCTATAGGGTGTGGTAACAGGTCCTCTGTTATTTGTTGTTGTACTCTGCATGTGAAGTATCTGCACTGTAGCCTATAGAGGAACTAAGCCCTTGATAATAGGGGAACGCAAGCAGTTGAAGGGAACAAGTGGCAGAGTCTAACCTGCTGTTGAACACAAACTCCCAGTCCTATGATGTTGCTCTGTGAAGGAGGTTAGCTTTTCAGCATTCAATTCATGGCAGCCTTCTTCTCCCTGGTTGATTTGTGAATGTGAGTGATTCGAGAATGTTTGGCTTTGGTATCCAAGGTGTTTGAGATTGTTGAGGACCAGTGTTCCGAGGGGCTGACTGTGACATCATAAAGCGGAATGTAGTTAGTGTGCTGTTTGAGGGATTCCAATTCAGTCCGTTGCGGCCTTCCAGGCAGCGCAGTTGTGCTTCAAGTGTGCTCTCTGTGTGATGACTTGTTGTGCGCCTACATGGACGGAGTACAGCTACGAACGGAGGTGACATTTGGGGTAAGCCTAAGCCTTTTCGTAACCTTAACCTATTTCTTCTAACTTGCTATGCTTTGTGCTTTGATGACACTAGCTGCATCCCAGCTAGTTGAACGCTTGTCAGGCGTTCTCCACCATCACCTCCAGGGAGATCCAGACCGCAGTGCGCCTGCTGCTCCCCGGAGAGCTGGCCAAGCACGCAGTGTCCGAGGGCACCAAGGCCGTGACCAAGTACACCAGCTCCAAATAAACAGCGCATTTGGAGTGCTGTAGTAACCCAAAGGCTCTTTTAAGAGCCACCCACCCTGTCAGTGAAAAAAGCAAATCCATGTGTGTTTGTGTGGAGGACATGTGTCCAATTGTGGGGAGGGGGGGGGGATAAAGGATGCTGACATGAACAGGGTAGGAATGTGTGCATGCCAGTAGAACACAGTGAGGGGGAGTCCAATGACTGGAGACTGTATCACTTTAGGCCGAAGCAGGGACCCTCTGCACACATGAAGAACAGTCTCCGAGCAAGTGACGTCACCGATTGAAACTAGCCGTTCCACCTGTACAAGAGGGGGGGGAGGAGGAGGAGAAGAAGAGCCTCCAAATCTCTCTCTCTCTCTCTCTCGGCCTATATCAGGGCGAACAAGCACATGGGGCGCCAGCCTCCATAGCGCCGGCCGCACAGCCAGACACCAAGACCCACAGACACAAAGACGGGCACGAGTCACGCTGCGGAGTCAAGCGAGGAAGGACTGCGAGAGAGAAGGGCACAAAAGCCTATCTCGGCCTGTTCACAGACAGACGAGCTGAGTGAGCTCAACTACTTTGGCCCTCACCTCATCTGCTTTTGAAAGAGACACACAGAGAGAGAGACCACCTAGCAGAAGAAAAAAACACACACTGTGCACAAAGAGCAGGCTCCAAATCCAACTAAAGGACTAAAACATCACACACAGTGTATTATTTCCTGTGCCTCCTGGACACATGACGAATACAAGGTGAAACTAGTCTCAGCCAGGCCTCACAAGTGCATGTGTTTTAAGGTCCCCAAAAGAGCTCTCCTTTAAAACACCAAGGAGCACATCAGGGGACGCCAAACCATTTGATTCCCTTGCCAGACATCTCGGCTCACTCCACAATCAATGGTGCTCGCAATCGGATGCACTTTTAGGCCATTTAGGAGACAAATAGCACAGGAAAAGCAGTGCGCACCGCTCCACCCGACAGTCGAACGGTGAGGTTTTGAGCGAGTCGCAGCAAAATGCACGGGGCTTCTGCAGCCCACATGACTTTATTCTGAACGGACACAAGTCTGCTCGCTGGGCCGTTCGCTTTTGGGCCAAAAACACGGCTCCGTCGGTGACTTTTGGCCCGATATTGGTGACCAGAAAACACAAGTGAAAGAGCATTTGGCCAGCCCGGAGAAGCCGAGCTGGGTGGCTTGAGTCTACATGGTTCTCATGTCGCGTTTAAGGCCAGCCCCCTGCACGGTGTAGAGCTTCAATAGAGCAGAGCAGCGTCTACAGCAAAGTACTCCTCCTCACAGACTACCGTAGTGTTGTAAGTGTGTGTGTTTACCGGACCGAACGACAGACATGGCAGAAGTCGCACCAGCACCCGCCGCCGCCGCCGCGCCGGCCAAGGCACCCAAGAAGAAGGCAGCAGCCAAGCCCAAGAAAGCGGGACCCAGCGTAGGCGAGCTCATCGTCAAGGCGGTGTCCGCCTCCAAGGAGAGGAGCGGCGTGTCCCTGGCCGCGCTCAAGAAGTCTCTGGCGGCAGGCGGCTACGACGTGGAGAAGAACAACTCCCGTGTCAAGATCGCCGTCAAGAGCCTCGTCACCAAGGGCACCCTGGTCCAGACCAAGGGCACCGGTGCCTCCGGCTCCTTCAAGCTCAACAAGAAGGCCGTCGAGGCAAAGAAGCCCGCCAAGAAAGCCGCAGCCCCCAAAGCTAAGAAGGTGGACGCCAAGAAGCCCAAGAAGGTAGCAGCCAAGAAGGCGGTGGCCGCAAAGAAGTCCCCCAAGAAGGCCAAGAAGCCCGCTACACCCAAAAAGGCCGCCAAGAGCCCAAAGAAGGTGAAGAAGCCCGCCGCAGCGGCCAAGAAAGCGGCCAAGAGCCCCAAGAAGGCTACCAAGGCAGTGAAGCCCAAAGCCGCCAAGCCCAAGGCAGCCAAGGCCAAGAAGGCAGCCCCCAAGAAGAAGTAAACCTATTCCAAACAGTGTTCTTTCTACTCGACACATGTTGTTACCACAAAAGGCTCTTTTAAGAGCCACCCACCTCTTTCCATAAAAGCGCATGTCATTCCATGTACGTCCTACCTACCTACCTACCTGTGGTGCAAAAGATATGAAATGAATGACTTACGCACCACATGTTCGAGTGGCTAAATGGCTTTACATTTGTCACTCAAGAGTGCAGCACCCTCACCAGTCAACATTGGTGTGATATGTGTTAGAATTCGCATGTCACATTGATCCTGATAATAAGAGGAATACATACTATAGTGTGTTGGACAGCAGCCATTTGTATTATGAGCCACTCTCGAATTGATTGATACATGTTTCAGTGATTTGAGTTGTCACTTTGGCGCTCCCGCCAATGAGAAAAAGTAACAAAAGTCGGAGGGAAACAGAGTAGCCTAGCCCTTGTCACTCTGCTGCCTGCGGGCGGGCGGGCTTAGGGCTGACTGTCTGTCTCTCCCTCACTCCAATTGGATAAGGGCACACCGGTCCAGTGGCCAATCGATGCCTCTTGTGGCGAGGTATAAGTAAGGCTCTCGAGGTGGCCAGCGCCTCATTGAGACTTTCTGTGACATACTGAAGCTACCAATATGAGCGGAAGAGGCAAAACCGGAGGCAAGGCCAGGGCGAAGGCAAAGACACGTTCATCCCGTGCCGGGCTCCAGTTCCCCGTGGGCCGTGTGCACAGGCTGCTGCGCAAAGGCAACTACGCCGAGCGTGTGGGCGCTGGCGCACCAGTCTACCTGGCCGCAGTGCTCGAGTACCTGACTGCTGAGATCCTGGAGTTGGCCGGAAACGCTGCCCGTGACAACAAGAAGACTCGTATCATCCCCCGTCACCTGCAGCTGGCAGTCCGTAACGACGAGGAGCTGAACAAACTGCTTGGCGGCGTGACCATCGCTCAGGGTGGTGTTCTGCCCAACATCCAGGCAGTGCTGCTCCCCAAGAAGACTGAGAAGGCCGTCAAAGCCAAGTAAAATCGCTGGTGCGGCTGCAACTTGACTACTCAACCCCCAAAGGCTCTTTTAAGAGCCAACCATCTAGCTCAGCAAAAGCGCAAAGTGTCCTTTGTATGCCTGGCCAACTATTTGGCGCGTTTGTTAGATACACACATAAACACGGCACAGTATCAAGTGCCCACATGAGGCCTAAAATGAAGAATAACAAGTACTAGGCTAGAATGAGAGAGCATTATTGCGCGTAAAGAGTAACGTTGCTCGCGGCCCTAACAAAAGACCCAAGCGGGCCTCGGCGAGGGAGGGGGTTGCATTTTGGGGCGGCACGGAGAGGCCGAGCCTCCCGTCCAATGGGCGGCGGAGGAGGCCTCCGCAACGGGCCAATCAGGGCGGTGCGGAGATGGTGACCAATCAGCAGACGCCGCTGCCGGCTTTATAAACTTCACATAGGCATTTGGAGGCTATACTCCGACTGTGAAAGAAGGAAGCTAGCTAGCGCCATGGCCAGAACCAAGCAAACCGCTCGCAAATCCACCGGTGGCAAAGCACCCAGGAAGCAGCTCGCCACCAAGGCTGCGCGCAAGAGCGCCCCGGCCACCGGCGGCGTGAAGAAGCCTCACCGTTACAGGCCCGGCACCGTGGCTCTTAGAGAGATCCGTCGTTACCAGAAGTCCACTGAGCTGCTGATCCGCAAACTGCCTTTCCAGCGCCTGGTGCGAGAAATTGCCCAGGACTTTAAGACCGACCTGCGCTTCCAGAGTTCCGCAGTGATGGCCCTGCAGGAAGCAAGCGAGGCTTACCTGGTCGGCCTGTTCGAGGACACCAACCTGTGCGCCATCCACGCCAAGAGGGTGACCATCATGCCCAAGGACATCCAGCTGGCCCGTCGTATTCGCGGAGAGCGCGCATAAACGATGACCTGATCTCCAAAATCCCCCAAAGGCTCTTTTTAAGAGCCACCTCCATATTTCAGTCAAAAAGGCACAATTCTTCCATTTGTACACGCCCCTTTCCCACAGTTTTCCCTGCTCTCGAGTCCCTACAGACCGTGGTTCGATTCCAGGCTGTATCACCACCGGCCGTGATTGTAAATAAGAGTTTGTTCTTAACTGACTTGAGTCGTTTCAATAACGCTCTCTATATGTGATTAGATGTATGCCTAGAGTAGAAGAGGGGAAAATACAGTAGCAGTAATGAGTGATAGTAATGATATAGGGCAAAAAGTGGCGAAAATGGTCACTATGTAGCTAAGAACAACTGACTTTGAAAGTCCCATGTTGCAGTGCCGCTGATGAGAGGGGAAAAGTTTTACCGTGGAGCACGGAGGCCATCTAGTGGTTAAACGCGGGTACTGTCAGCGTGTGAGCACGTCATAGTTGCTCCCTATTGGTATTTGATCTTCAGGCCAGTGTTTCCCAAACTCGGTCCTCGGGTCCCCAAGTGGGGCACGTTGTGTTTTTTCGAATCCAATTGCTCTTGGAATGTAACATGCTAGAGTATGTCTTTTCCTTTGTGAAAATGGCCATTCAATCATTTCTGGGCCATGTGACATTCCTCGATGGCCCAAAAAATCCATGTTTTGATCCGATCATTACAACGTTAGCTGTGTGCACCCCATAATTCATGCGACTGACTAAGCTATTGAAAGTCAAATGATATATCTCTGTCCAGCGCAAGTGAAAGGTGGTCGAAAAAAAGTGGTACCAACGTTTTGGTTGAAGGTACAGGAAATGTTGTAGGCCACCCAATTAGACGTGATATTATTAAGTCGCCCTTTTGTGCTTGTTTGTGTGAGTGCATAGGTAAGTTGTTTCGATATGGTGGAATAAATGGAGAAATGAAAGGAATGTATTTAGTGGGATGAATTCAGTGTGCGATTGAATATTCCAATGCCATACCCATTGTTAGTCCTTTAGACTAGATCCGAGATCCCTTAAGAGAATGAAGAGAAAAGGTATCAGGACGGCAGGAATCAATAGATGTAATCATCAAGGGCTTGCAAAAGAGCTGTTACGAAACAGGACACAAGCAGCCGGGATGATTGCCCTATTAGTAGTTGACCAATTACAAAATAGCAATCAGCAATGCGGGCAGGTACGTGTTGATTGCCATATTGGCTTCGTAAATAGGCTTCATAAGGAACTAAATGGCTCAGCACATGACACCTTCACAGTGGAGAATATTTGATACTACTGACTTCCGTTGAGTCGAGTCGTGTGTCCTTGACGTGATTTGAAGTCGACTTCTGATGTGGGATTTAGTTCATTTTTAAAAGAAGATTTGCTGAGGAATCGAAATGATAAGACAAAGTAAAGGCCCTAAATACAGGCTGCTAGTTAAATGCAGCAATGACACGGCTAAAGTGTGTAATTGCCGGACCAAAGAGCAGGAATTGTCTGCTGTTGCATCTTCACTCATGAGACAGGTAATAGCGGAGCTCCGTGGTGCTGAAAAGGACAGCGCCCCTGGCCATTTGCCAAAGCCTATTTCCCGTTGGAGGGATTCTTGACATGCTATAGGCACAGTTCAGTACACCCCTCATCCAACAGACAGACCCCCTCCTGTAATTGGTCCCAGAATCATCCACTTGATTCCCGACCACCAACCGATTCTCGGGGTGCATTGGTGTAAAATGTGGTCGTCGAGATAAAGTTCTATAGGCTACATGGGGTAATGGCATCTGGAGCTTTTTTTTTGGAGCTACCTACACCAGTAGGAGAGCTTACAGATAAAGAGTGCACTAGGCTAGAGAGAAAAGTAGCATTCCGTTTTTCATAAAGTAGGTCAATGTAACTTACCCTCTTTTGATACTTGAGAAACATACATTCACATGATGTCCAAATCTGCAAGAGACAAACCAGCAGAAAATCAGCAGGTGAACAAAAGGGTTAAGTGAATATGATTTAAGAGCAGTCAAATGAAGTAATAGTGACATAGATTGTAAGAACTGAAATCTACCATGTGAACATTGCATTGTGGCTTTAGAAGAGCATGTATTTGTAGATGAATGACAGATTAGGTTTGGTGACAAAGTAACTGTATAATTTGAGGTACTCTACATGAGCATGTGTTTGCCTATTTGATGATCTGTTGGTAGTTAATGTTTGATTTTGACCACGTACTTGTTGTGACAATTGCATCAGGTTGAGGGAGAAATGCTCTGTGTGGCCATTGTGAGTGGCACTTCTGATCCAGCAGGTGGTGTTAAGATCCCTCCCTATGTGGCTTGAATGATGAGCCAGTGTTGGCTAAATGACTTGTGGTCCAGTGGGTGGCGGTGAAATGCCTCCCTATCTATATGACTTGACCTATTCCTTTGACATTGTTCACTTGGAGATGATTCCGGTCTTCTTCGTGTCCTCTTCATGAGCACTTCTGCATGTCTTCCTTCCTGTCTTGCCATGTGTGTTTTTGTTAGATATCACTGGGCACATTCCTAACGTGGAGGTCGTTTGCATAGCTCATGTCATGTGGATATATAAAGTATTGTATTGTAAGGTATGTTAGTCTACGGACTGTCTGACATGGCTCGTCCATATATTGATGTATTCCAATTCCATTTGGGTGTATTGTGTGGAATGTTGGAACATGGTTCGATCTTACTTGTTAGACTTGACTGTGCTGTTGGAGCTAGTAACACAAGCATTTCTGCTAAACAGGTGTATGTATATCTCTCTAGTTACCCCCAAAACCAAATCTTTCTTTGGCCGCCTCTCCTTCCTTCCAGTTCTCTGCTGCCAATGACTGGAAGGAAGTAGAAAAATCTGTGAAACTGGAAACACTTATCTCCCTCACTAGCTTTAAGCACCAACTGTCAGAGCAGCTCACAGATTACTGCACCTGTACATAGCCCACCTATAATTTAGGCCAAACAACTACCTCTTTCCCTACTGTATTTAATGAATGAATTAATTTAGCTCCTTTGCACCCCATTATTTTTATTGCTACTTTGGACATTTCTTCCATTTGCAAATCTACCATTCCAGTGTTTGACTTGCTATATTGTATTTACTTTGCCACCATGGCCTTTTTTTGACCTTTACCTCCCTTATCTCACCTCATTTGCTCACATGGTATATAGACTTGTTTATACTGTATTATTGACTGTATGTTTGTTTTACTCCATGTGTAAGTCTGTGTCGTTGTATGTGTCAAACTGCTTTGCTTTATCTTGGCTAGGTCGCAATTGTAAATGAGAAGTTGTTCTCAACTTGCCTACCTGGTTAAATAAAGGTGAAATAAAAAAAATAAAAAAAAAATGTGTCTATTTGATTAGGATTAGGACTTTTCCTCTGTGTCGCACTTCCATTTCCACTGTCATTTATGCTGCAGGCTAATTACTACCAATGTCATTGTGGTCCAAGTTCAACTCCTAGCCTATAGGGTGTGGTAACAGGCCCTCTGTTATTTGTTGTTGTACTCTGCATGTGAAGTATCTGCACTGTAGCCTATAGAGGAACTAAGCCCTTGATAATAGGGGAACGCAAGCAGTTGAAGGGAACAAGTGGCAGAGTCTAACCTGCTGTTGAACACAAACTCCCAGTCCTATGATGTTGCTCTGTGAAGGAGGTTAGCTTTTCAGCATTCAATTCATGGCAGCCTTCTTCTCCCTGGTTGATTTGTGAATGTGAGTGATTCGAGAATGTTTGGCTTTGGTATCCAAGGTGTTTGAGATTGAGGACCAGTGTTCCGAGGGGCTGACTGTGACATCATAAAGCGGAATGTAGTTAGTGTGCTGTTTGAGGGATTCCAATTCAGTCCGTTGCGGCCTTCCAGGCAGCGCAGTTGTGCTTCAAGTGTGCTCTCTGTGTGATGACTTGTTGTGCGCCTACACGGACGGAGTACAGCTACGAACGGAGGTGACATTTGGGGTAAGCCTAAGCCTTTTCGTAACCTTAACCTATTTCTTCTAACTTGCTATGCTTTGTGCTTTGATGACACTAGCTGCATCCCAGCTAGTTGAACGCTTGTTCAGAGCCACCTCCATATTTCAGTCAAAAAGGCACAATTCTTCCATTTGTACACACCCCTTTCCACAGTTTTCCCTGCTCTCGAGTCCCTACAGACCGTGGTTCGATTCCAGGCTGTATCACCACCGGCCGTGATTGTAAATAAGAGTTTGTTCTTAACTGACTTGAGTCGTTTCAATAACGCTCTCTATATGTGATTAGATGTATGCCTAGAGTAGAAGAGGGGAAAATACAGTAGCAGTAATGAGTGATAGTAATGATATAGGGCAAAAAGTGGCGAAAATGGTCACTATGTAGCTAAGAACAACTGACTTTGAAAGTCCCATGTTGCAGTGCCGCTGATGAGAGGGGAAAAGTTTTACCGTGGAGCACGGAGGCCATCTAGTGGTTTAAACGCGGGTACTGTCAGCGTGTGAGCACGTCATAGTTGCTCCCTATTGGTATTTGATCTTCAGGCCAGTGTTTCCCAAACTCGGTCCTCGGGTCCCAAGTGGGGTACGTTGTGTTTTTTCGAATCCAATTGCTCTTGGAATGTAACATGCTAGAGTATGTCTTTTCCTTTGTGAAAATGGCCATTCAATCATTTCTGGGCCATGTGACATTCCTCGATGGCCCAAAAAATCCATGTTTTGATCCGATCATTACCAACGTTAGCTGTGTGCACCCCATAATTCATGCGACTGACTAAGCTATTGAAAGTTCAAATGATATATCTCTGTCCAGCGCAAGTGAAAGGTGGTCGAAAAAAAGTGGTACCAACGTTTTGGTTGAAGGTACAGGAATGGTTGTAGGCCACCCAATTAGACGTGATATTATTAAGTCGCCCTTTTGTGCTTGTTTGTGTGAGTTGCATAGGTAAGTTGTTTCGATATGGTGGAATAAATGGAGAAATGAAAGGAATGTATTTAGTGGGATGAATTCAGTGTGCGATTGATATTCCAATGCCATACCATTGTTAGTCCTTTAGACTAGATCCGAGGATCCCTTAAGAGAATGAAGAGAAAAGGTATCAGGACGGCAGGAATCAATAGATGTAATCATCAAGGGCTTGCAAAAGAGCTGTTACGAAACAGGACAAAGCAGCCGGGATGATTGCCCTATTAGTAGTTGCACACAATTACAACAATAGCAATCAGCAATGCGGGCAGGTACGTGTTGATTGCTGTATTGGCTTCGTAAATAGGCTTCATAAGGAACTAAATGCTCAGCACATGACACCTTCCCAGTGGAGAATATTGATACGTACTGACTTCCGTGAGTCGAGTCGTGTGTCCTTGACGTGATTTTGAAGTCGACTTCTGATGTGGGATTTAGTTCATTTTTAAAAGAAGATTTGCTGAGGAATCGAAATGATAAGACAAAGTAAAGGCCCTAAATACAGGCTGCCAGTTAAATGCAGCAATGACACGGCTAAAGTGTGTAATTGCCGGACCAAAGAGCAGGAATTGTCTGCTGTTGCATCTTCACTCATGAGACAGGTAATAGCGGAGCTCCGTGGTGCTGAAAAGGACAGCGCCCTGGCCATTTGCCAAAGCCTATTT
>NW_022264789.1:0-22976 GCF_002021735.2 Oncorhynchus kisutch
TAGAATGTACTGAACTAGAAACGTAGAATGTACTGAACTAGAATGGTAGAATGTAAGAACTAGAATGGTAGAATGTACTGAACTAGAATGGTAGAATGTACTGAACTAGAATGGTAGAATGTACTGAACTAGAATAGTAGAATGTACTGAAACTAGAATGGTAGAATGTACTGAACTAGAATGGTAGAATGTACTGAACTAGAATGGTAGAATGTACTGAACTAGAACGGTAGAATGTACTGAACTAGAATGGTAGAAGTACTGAACTAGAACGGTAGAATGTACTGAACTAGAATAGTAGAATGTACTGAACTAGAACGGTAGAATGTGACTGAACTAGAATGGTAGAATGTACTGAACTAGAATGGTAGAATGTACTGAACTAGAATGGTAGAATGTACTGAACTAGAATAGTAGAATGTACTGAACTAGAATGGTAGAATGTACTGAACTAGAACGTAGAATGTACTGAACTAGAATGGTAGAATGTACTGAACTAGAATGGTAGAATGTACTGAACTAGAATGGTAGAATGTACTGAACTAGAATGGTAGAATGTACTGAACTAGAATAGTAGAATGTACTGAACTAGAATGGTAGAATGTACTGAACTAGAGTGTAGAATGTACTGAACTAGAATGGTAGAATGTACATAACTAGAACGGTAGAATGTACTGAACAAGAATGAGTAGAATGTACTGAACTAGAACGGTAGAATGTACTGAACAACAATAGTAGAATGTACTGAACTAGAACGGTAGAATGTACTGAACTAGAATAGTAGAATGTTCTGAACTAGAATGGTAGAATGTACTGAACTAGAATGGTAGAATGTACTGAACTAGAATAGTAGAATGTACTGAACTAGAACGGTAGAATGTACTGAACTAGAACGGTAGAATGTACTGAACTAGAATAGTAGAATGTACTGAACTAGAATGGTAGAATGTACTGAACTAGAATGGTAGAATGTACTGAACTAGAATGGTAGAATGTACTGAACTAGAATAGTAGAATGTACTGAACTAGAATGGTAGAATGTACTGAACTAGAATGGTAGAATGTACTGAACTAGAACGGTAGAATGTACTGAACTAGAATAGTAGAATGTACTGAACTAGAATGTAGAATGTACTGAACTAGAATGGTAGAATGTACTGAACTAGACGGTAGAATGTACTGAACTAGAATGGTAGAATGTACTGAACTAGAATGGTAGAATGTACTGAACTAGAATGGTAGAATGTACTGAACTAGAATGGTAGAATGTACTGAACTTAGAATGTACTGAACTAGAATGGTAGAATGTACTGAACTAGAATGGTAGAATGTACTGAACTAGAATGGTAGAATGTACTGAACTAGAATGGTAGAATGTACTGAACTAGAATGTAGAATGTACTGAACTAGAATGGTAGAATGTACTGAACTAGAATGGTAGAATGTACTGAACTAGAACGGTAGAATGTACTGAACTAGAATGGTAGAATGTACTGAACTAGAACGGTAGAATGTACTGAACTAGAATGGAGAATGTACTGAACTAGAATGGTAGAATGAACTGAACTAGAATGGTAGAATGTACTGAACTACAATAGTAGAATGTACTGAACTAGAATGGTAGAATGTACTGAACTAGATGGTAGAATGTACTGAACTAGAATGGTAGAATGTACTGAACTAGAATGGTAGAATGTACTGAACTAGAATGGTAGAATGTACTGAACTAGAACGGTAGAATGTACTGAACTAGAATGTACTGAACTAGAATAGTAGAATGTACTGAAACTAGAGTGGTAGAATGTACTGAACTAGAAGGTACTGAACTAGAATGTACTGAACTAGAATAGTAGAATGTACTGAACTAGAATGGTAGAATGTACTGAACTAGAATGGTAGAATGTACTAACTAGAATGGTAGAATGTACTGAACTAGAATGGTAGAATGTACTGAACTAGAATAGTAGAATGTACTGAACTAGAATGGTAGAATGTACTGAACTAGAATGGTAGAATGTACTGAACTAGAATGGTAGAATGTACTGAACTAGAAGGTAGAATGTACTGAACTAGAATAGTAGAATGTACTGAACTAGAATGGTAGAATGTACTGAACTAGAATAGTAGAATGTACTGAACTAGAATGGTAGAATGTACTGAACTAGAATAGTAGAATGTACTGAACTAGAATGGTAGAATGTACTGAACTAGAATGGTAGAATGTACTGAACTAGAATGGTAGAATGTACTGAACTAGAATGGTAGAATGTACTGAACTAGAATGGTAGAATGTACTGAACTAGAATAGTAGAATGTACTGAACTAGAATGGTAGAATGTACTGAACTAGAATGGTAGAATGTACTGAACTAGAATGGTAGAATGTACTGAACTAGAATAGTAGAATGTACTGAACTAGAATGGTAGAATGTACTGAACTAGAACGGTAGAATGTACTGAACTAGAATGTACTGAACTAGAATGGTAGAATGTACTGAACTAGAATGGTAGAATGTACTGAACTAGAATGTACTGTAGAATGTACTGAACTAGAATAGTAGAATGTACTGAACTAGAATGGTAGAATGTACTGAACTAGAATGGTAGAATGTACATAACTAGAATGGTAGAATGTACTGAACTAGAATGGTAGAATGTACTGAACTAGAATAGTAGAATGTACTGAACTAGAATGGTAGAATGTACTGAACTAGAATGGTAGAATGTACTGAACTAGAATGGTAGAATGTACTAACTAGAACGGTAGAATGTACTGAACTACAATAGTAGAATGTACTGAACTAGAACGGTAGAATGTACTGAACTAGAATAGTAGAATGTACTGAACTAGAAACGGTAGAATGTACTGAACTAGAATAGTAGAATGTCTGAACTAGAATGGTAGAATGTACTGAACTAGAATGGTAGAATGTACTGAACTAGAATAGTAGAATGTACTGAACTAGAACGGTAGAATGTACTGAACTAGAACGGTAGAATGTACTGAACTAGAATAGTAGAATGTACTGAACTAGAATGGTAGAATGTACTGAACTAGAATGGTAGAATGTACTGAACTAGAATGGTAGAATGTACTGAACTAGAATATAGAATGTACTGAACTAGAATGGTAGAATGTACTGAACTAGAATGGTAGAATGTACTGAACTAGAATGGTAGAATGTACTGAACTAGAATAGTAGAATGTACTGAACTAGAATGGTAGAATGTACTGAACTAGAATGGTAGAATGTACTGAACTAGAACGGTAGAATGTACTGAACTAGAATGGTAGAATGTACTGAACTAGAATGGTAGAATGTACTGAACTAGAATGGTAGAATGTACTGAACTAGAATGGTAGAATGTACTGAACTAGAATGGTAGAATGTACTGAACTAGAATGTAGAATGTACTGAACTAGAATGGTAGAATGTACTGAACTAGAATGGTAGAATGTACTGAACTAGAATGTAGAATGTACTGAACTAGAACGGTAGAATGTACTGAACTAGAATGTACTGAACTAGAATGTAGAATGTACTGAACTAGAATGGTAGAATGTACTGAACTAGAACGGTAGAATGTACTGAACTAGAATTGTACTGAACTAGAATGGTAGAATGTACTGAACTAGAATGTAGAATGTACTGAACTAGAAGTAGAATGTACTGAACTAGAATGGTAGAATGTACTGAACTAGAATGGTAGAATGTACTGAACTAGAACGGTAGAATGTACTGAACTAGAATGGTAGAATGTACTGAACTAGAATGGTAGAATGTACTGAACTAGAATGTAGAATGTACTGAACTAGAATGGTAGAATGTACTGAACTAGAATGGTAGAATGTACTGAACTAGAATGGTAGAATGTACTGAACTAGAATGGTAGAATGTACTGAACTAGAATGTAGAATGTACTGAACTAGAACGGTAGAATGTACTGAACTAGAATGTACTGAACTAGAATGGTAGAATGTACTGAACTAGAATGGTAGAATGTACTGAACTAGAACGGTAGAATGTACTGAACTAGAATGTACTGAACTAGAATGTACTGAACTAGAATAGTAGAATGTACTGAACTAGAATGGTAGAATGTACTGAACTAGAGTGGTAGAATGTACATAACTAGAATGGTAGAATGTACTGAACTAGAATGGTAGAATGTACTGAACTAGAATAGTAGAATGTACTGAACTAGAATGGTAGAATGTACTGAACTAGAGTGGTAGAATGTACTGAACTAGAATGGTAGAATGTACATAACTAGAACGGTAGAATGTACTGAACAACAATAGTAGAATGTACTGAACTAGAACGGTAGAATGTACTGAACAACAATAGTAGAATGTACTGAACTAGAACGGTAGAATGTACTGAACTAGAATAGTAGAATGTACTGAACTAGAATGGTAGAATGTACTGAACTAGAATGGTAGAATGTACTGAACTAGAATAGTAGAATGTACTGAACTAGAACGGTAGAATGTACTGAACTAGAACGGTAAGAATGTACTGAACTAGAATAGTAGAATGTACTGAACTAGAATGGTAGAATGTACTGAACTAGAATGGTAGAATGTACTGAACTAGAATGGTAGAATGTACTGAACTAGAATAGTAGAATGTACTGAACTAGAATGGTAGAATGTACTGAACTAGAATGGTAGAATGTACTGAACTAGAATGGTAGAATGTACTGAACTAGAATAGTAGAATGTACTGAACTAGAATGGTAGAATGTACTGAACTAGAATGGTAGAATGTACTGAACTAGAACGGTAGAATGTACTGAACTAGAATGGTAGAATGACTGAACTAGAATGGTAGAATGTACTGAACTAGAATGGTAGAATGTACTGAACTAGAATAGTAGAATGTACTGAACTAGAATGGTAGAATGTACTGAACTAGAATGGTAGAATGTACTGAACTAGAATGGTAGAATGTACTGAACTAGAACGGTAGAATGTACTGAACTAGAATGGTAGAATGTACTGAACTAGAACGGTAGAATGTACTGAACTAGAATGTACTGAACTAGAATGGTAGAATGTACTGAACTAGATGGTAGAATGTACTGAACTAGAATGGTAGAATGTACTGAACTAGAAGGTAGAATGTACTGAACTAGAATAGTAGAATGTACTGAACTAGAATGGTAGAATGTACTGAACTAGAATGGTAGAATGTACTGAACTAGAATGGTAGAATGTACTGAACTAGAATGGTAGAATGTACTGAACTAGAATGGTAGAATGTACTGAACTAGAACGTAGAATGTACTGAACTAGAATGGTAGAATGTACTGAACTAGAATGTAGAATGTACTGAACTAGAACGTAGAATGTACTGAACTAGAATGGTAGAATGTACTGAACTAGAACGGTAGAATGTACTGAACTAGAATAGTAGAATGTACTGAACTAGAAAGTAGAATGTACTGAACTAGAATGGTAGAATGTACTGAACTAGAATGGTAGAATGTACTGAACTAGAATGGTAGAATGTACTGAACTAGAATAGTAGAATGTACTGAACTAGAACGGTAGAATGTACTGAACTAGAATGGTAGAATGTACTGAACTAGAATAGTAGAATGTACTGAACTAGAATGGTAGAATGTACTGAACTAGAATGGTAGAATGTACTGAACTAGAATGGTAGAATGTACTGAACTAGAATGGTAGAATGTACTGAACTAGAATGGTAGAATGTACTGAACTAGAATGGTAGAATGTACTGAACTAGAATGGTAGAATGTACTGAACTAGAATAGGAGAATGTACTGAACTAGAATGGTAGAATGTACTGAACAAGAATGGAAGAATGTACTGAACTAGAATGGTAGAATGTACTGAACTAGAATGGTAGAATGAACTAGAAACTAGAATGTACTGAACTAGAATGGTAGAATGTACTGAACTAGAATGGTAGAATGTACTGAACTAGAACGGTAGAATGTACTGAACTAGAATGTACTGAACTAGAATAGTAGAATGTACTGAACTAGAATGGTAGAATGTACTGAACTAGAATGGTAGAATGTACTGAACTAGAATGGTAGAATGTACTGAACTAGAATGGTAGAATGTACTGAACTAGAATGGTAGAATGTACTGAACTAGAATGGTAGAATGTACTGAACTAGAATGGTAGAATGTACTGAACTAGAATGGTAGAATGTACTGAACTAGAACGTAGAATGTACTGAACTAGAATGGTAGAATGACTGAACTAGAATGGTAGAATGTACTGAACTAGAATGGTAGAATGTACTGAACTAGAATGTAGAATGTACTGAACTAGAATGGTAGAATGTACTGAACTAGAATGGTAGAATGTACTGAACTAGAATGGTAGAATGTACTGAACTAGAACGGTAGAATGTACTGAACTAGAATGGTAGAATGTACTGAACTAGAACGGTAGAATGTACTGAACTAGAATGTACTGAACTAGAATGGTAGAATGTACTGAACTAGAGTGGTAGAATGTACTGAACTAGAATGTACTGAACTAGAATGTACTGAACTAGAATAGTAGAATGTACTGAACTAGAATGGTAGAATGTACTGAACTAGAGTGGTAGAATGTACATGAACTAGAATGGTAGAATGTACTGAACTAGAATGGTAGAATGTACTGAACTAGAATAGTAGAATGTACTGAACTAGAACGGTAGAATGTACTGAACTAGAAGTGTAGAATGTACTGAACTAGAATGGTAGAATGTACATAACTAGAACGGTAGAATGTACTGAACAACAATAGTAGAATGTACTGAACTAGAACGGTAGAATGTACTGAACAACAATAGTAGAATGTACTGAACTAGAACGGTAGAATGTACTGAACTAGAATAGTAGAATGTACTGAACTAGAATGGTAGAATGTACTGAACTAGAATGGTAGAATGTACTGAACTAGAATAGTAGAATGTACTGAACTAGAACGGTAGAATGTACTGAACTAGAATGTAGAATGTACTGAACTAGAATAGTAGAATGTACTGAACTAGAATGGTAGAATGTACTGAACTAGAATGGTAGAATGTACTGAACTAGAATGTAGAATGTACTGAACTAGAATAGTAGAATGTACTGAACTAGAATGGTAGAATGTACTGAACTAGAACGGTAGAATGTACTGAACTAGAATGTATGAACTAGAATGGTAGAATGTACTGAACTAGAATGGTAGAATGTACTGAACTAGAATGTACTGAACTAGAATGTACTGAACTAGAATAGTAGAATGTACTGAACTAGAATGGTAGAATGTACTGAACTAGAATGGTAGAATGTACTGAACTAGAATGGTAGAATGTACTGAACTAGAATGGTAGAATGTACTGAACTAGAATAGTAGAATGTACTGAACTAGAATGGTAGAATGTACTGAACTAGAGTGGTAGAATGTACTGAACTAGAATGGTAGAATGTACTGAACTAGAACGGTAGAATGTACTGAACAACAATAGTAGAATGTACTGAACTAGAACGTAGAATGTACTGAACTAGAATAGTAGAATGTACTGAACTAGAATGGTAGAATGTACTGAACTAGAATAGTAGAATGTTTGAACTAGAAAAAATAGAATGGTAGAATGTACTGAACTAGAATGGTAGAATGTACTGAACTAGAATAGTAGAATGTACTGAACTAGAACGGTAGAATGTACTGAACTAGAACGGTAGAATGTACTGAACTAGAATGTAGAATGTACTGAACTAGAATGGTAGAATGTACTGAACTAGAAGGTAGAATGTACTGAACTAGAATGGTAGAATGTACTGAACTAGAATAGTAGAATGTACTGAACTAGAATGGTAGAATGTACTGAACTAGAATGGTAGAATGAACTGAACTAGAATGGTAGAATGTACTGAACTAGAATGGTAGAATGTACTGAACTAGAATGGTAGAATGTACTGAACTAGAATGGTAGAATGTACTGAACTAGAACGGTAGAATGTACTGAACTAGAATGGTAGAATGTACTGAACTAGAACGGTAGAATGTACTGAACTAGAATGGTAGAATGTACTGAACTAGAATGGTAGAATGTACTGAACTAGAATGTACTGAACTAGAATGGTAGAATGTACTGAACTAGAATGGTAGAATGTACTGAACTAGAACGGTAGAATGTACTGAACTAGAAGTACTGAACTAGAATGTACTGAACTAGAATAGTAGAATGTACTGAACTAGAATGGTAGAATGTACTGAACTAGAGTGGTAGAATGTACATAACTAGAATGGTAGAATGTACTGAACTAGAATGGTAGAATGTACTGAACTAGAATAGTAGAATGTACTGAACTAGAATGGTAGAATGTACTGAACTAGAATGGTAGAATGTACTGAACTAGAATGGTAGAATGTACATAACTAGAACGGTAGAATGTACTGAACAACAATAGTAGAATGTACTGAACTAGAAGGTAGAATGTACTGAACAGAATAGTAGAATGTACTGAACTAGAACAGTAGAATGTACTGAACTAGAATAGTAGAATGTACTGAACTAGAATGGTAGAATGTACTGAACTAGAATGGTAGAATGTACTGAACTAGAATAGTAGAATGTACTGAACTAGAACGGTAGAATGTACTGAACTAGAACGGTAGAATGTACTGAACTAGAATGGTAGAATGTACTGAACTAGAATGGTAGAATGTACTGAACTAGAACGGTAGAATGTACTGAACTAGAATGGTAGAATGTACTGAACTAGAATGGTAGAATGTACTGAACTAGAATGTACTGAACTAGAATGGTAGAATGTACTGAACTAGAATGGTAGAATGTACTGAACTAGAACGGTAGAATGTACTGAACTAGAATGTACTGAACTAGAATAGTAGAATGTACTGAACTAGAATGGTAGAATGTACTGAACTAGAATGGTAGAATGTACTGAACTAGAATGGTAGAATGTACTGAACTAGAATGGTAGAATGTACTGAACTAGAATGGTAGAATGTACTGAACTAGAACGGTAGAATGTACTGAACTAGAATGGTAGAATGTACTGAACTAGAATGGTAGAATGTACTGAACTAGAATGGTAGAATGTACTGAACTAGAATGGTAGAATGTACTGAACTAGAATGGTAGAATGTACTGAACTAGAATGGTAGAATGTACTGAACTAGAATGGTAGAATGTACTGAACTAGAACGGTAGAATGTACTGAACTAGAATGTACTGAACTAGAATGGTAGAATGTACTGAACTAGAACGGTAGAATGTACTGAACTAGAATGGTAGAATGTACTGAACTAGAACGGTAGAATGTACTGAACTAGAACGGTAGAATGTACTGAACTAGAATGGTAGAATGAACTGAACTAGAATGGTAGAATGTACTGAACTAGAATGTAGAATGTACTGAACTAGAATGGTAGAATGTACTGAACTAGAATGGTAGAATGTACTGAACTAGAATGATAGAATGTACTGAACTAGAACGGTAGAATGTACTGAACTAGAACGGTAGAAATGTACTGAACTAGAATGGTAGAATGTACTGAACTAGAATGGTAGAATGTACTGAACAAAAAAATGTAAATGTACACTAGAATGGTAGAATGTACTGAACTAATGGTAGAATGTACTGAACTAGAATGGTAGAATGTACTGAACTAGAATGGTAGAATGTACTGAACTAGATAGTAGAATGTACTGAACTAGATGGTAGAAGAATGGGAAGAGAATGGTATGTAAAACAGAACTAGCCAATAAAGTGGGTTACTACGCCACGTGGACATATACTAAAATGATATTTATGTTCTTACCACATTAGAATTATAATAATATTATGTTCAGATTCGAACTTTTCATTTCATCATTATTACTGAATTAGAATTGTTAAAGACTGTTACAGAAGAATCTCTTTAGAATGTACTGGAAATAGAAAAGAACGGTTGTACTTGTCTGTTAAAGTAGAATGTACTGAGAATAGAATGTAGAATGTACATGAATTCTAGGGGTTTCTCCTGTAGAACATTCTCCGTCCATTCTAGAGTAGATTCTTCTGTAACAGTATCAGTACATTTCAGAGAGTAGATTCTTTCGAACAGTCTAAACAAACTTAAGTTCAAGATAATAATGATGAACTAGAATTCTCAGAAGCTTGACCATTCTATTAGTATAATTCTAATGTGGAATAGTTAAATATTCATTTTAGGATTATGTTCAAAAGGTACGTATGAATACACTTTATAGCTTCTAGTTTTTACAATACCATTATCTTCCCATTCTACCATTCTAGTTCAGTACATTCTACCATTTTCTAGTTCAGTACATTCTACCATTCTAGTTCAGTACATTCTACCATTCTAGTTCAGTACATTCTACCATTCTAGTTCAGTACATTCTACCATTCTAGTTCAGTACATTCTACCATTCTAGTTCAGTACATTCTACCATTCTAGTTCAGTACATTCTACCATTCTAGTTCAGTACATTCTACCATTCTAGTTCAGTACATTCTATATTCTAGTTCAGTACATTCTACCGTTCTAGTTCAGTACATTCTACCATTCTAGTTCAGTACATTCTACCATTCTAGTTCAGTACATTCTACATTCTAGTTCAGTACATTCTACCGTTCTAGTTCAGTACATTCTACCGTTCTAGTTCAGTACATTCTACCATTCTAGTTCAGTACATTCTACCATTCTAGTTCAGTACATTCTACCATTCTAGTTCAGTACATTCTACCATTCTAGTTCAGTACTTCTAGTTCAGTACATTCTACCATTCTAGTTCAGTACATTCTACCATTCTAGTTCAGTACATTCTACCATTCTAGTTCAGTACATTCTACCATTCTAGTTCAGTACATTCTACCATTCTAGTTCAGTACATTCTACCATTCTAGTTCAGTACATTCTACCGTTCTAGTTCAGTACATTCTACCATTTATCTAGTTTCTTATTCAGTACATTCTACCATTCTAGTTCAGTACATTCTACCATTCTAGTTCAGTACATTCTACCATTCTAGTTCAGTACATTCTACCATTCTAGTTCAGTACATTCTACCATTTAGTTCAGTACATTCTACCATTCTAGTTCAGTACATTCTACCATTCTAGTTCAGTACATTCTAGTTCAGTACATTCTACCATTCTAGTTCAGTACATTCTACCATTCTAGTTCAGTACATTCTACCATTCTAGTTCTTCAGTACATTTCTAGTTCAGTACATTCTACCATTCTAGTTCAGTACATTCTACCATTCTAGTTCAGTACATTCTACCATTCTAGTTCAGTACATTCTACCATTTAGTTCAGTTCAGTACATTCTACCATTCTAGTTCAGTACATTCTACCATTCTAGTTCAGTACATTCTACCATTCTAGTTCAGTACATTCTACTATTCTAGTTCAGTACATTCTACCATTCTAGTTCAGTACATTCTACCATTCTAGTTCAGTACATTCTACTATTCTAGTTCAGTACATTCTACCGTTCTAGTTCAGTACATTCTACTATTGAGTTCAGTACATTCTACCGTTCTAGTTCAGTACATTCTACATTCTTGTTCAGTACATTCTACCTTCTAGTTAGTACATTCTACCATTCTAGTTCAGTACATTCTACCATTCTAGTTCAGTACATTCTACCATTCTAGTTCAGTACATTCTACTATTCTAGTTCAGTACATTCTACCATTCTAGTTCAGTACATTCTACCATTCTAGTTAGTACATTCTACCACTCTAGTTCAGTACATTCTACCATTCTAGTTCAGTACATTCTACCATTCTAGTTCAGTACATTCTAGTTCAGTACATTCTAGTTCAGTACATTCTACCATTCTAGTTCAGTACATTCTACCATTCTAGTTCAGTACATTCTACCATTCTAGTTCAGTACATTTTAGTTCAGTACATTCTACCATTCTAGTTCAGTACATTCTACCATTCTAGTTCAGTACATTCTACCATTCTAGTTCAGTACATTCTACCATTCTAGTTCAGTACATTCTACCATTCTAGTTCAGTACATTCTACCATTCTAGTTCAGTACATTCTACCATTCTAGTTCAGTACATTCTACTATTCTAGTTCAGTACATTCTACCATTCTAGTTCAGTACATTCTACCATTCTAGTTCAGTACATTCTACCATTCTAGTTCAGTACATTCTACTATTCTAGTTCAGTACATTCTACCATTCTAGTTCAGTACATTCTACCATTCTAGTTCAGTACATTCTACCATTCTAGTTCAGTACATTCTACTATTCTAGTTCAGTACATTCTACCGTTCTAGTTCAGTACATTCTACCGTTCTAGTTCAGTACATTCTACTATTCTAGTTCAGTACATTCTACCATTCTAGTTCAGTACATTCTACCATTCTAGTTCAGTACATTCTACTATTCTAGTTCAGTACATTCTACCGTTCTAGTTCAGTACATTCTACTATTGTTCAGTACATTCTACCGTTCTAGTTCAGTACATTCTACATTCTTGTTCAGTACATTCTACCGTTCTAGTTAGTACATTCTACCATTCTAGTTCAGTACATTCTACCATTCTAGTTCAGTACATTCTACCATTCTAGTTCAGTACATTCTACTATTCTAGTTCAGTACATTCTACCATTCTAGTTCAGTACATTCTACCATTCTAGTTCAGTACATTCTACCACTCTAGTTCAGTACATTCTACCATTCTAGTTCAGTACATTCTACTATTCTAGTTCAGTACATTCTAGTTCAGTACATTCTAGTTCAGTACATTCTACCATTCTAGTTCAGTACATTCTACCATTCTAGTTCAGTACATTCTAGTTCAGTACATTCTACCGTTCTAGTTCAGTACATTCTACCACTCTAGTTCAGTACATTCTACCATTCTAGTTCAGTACATTCTACCATTCTAGTTCAGTACATTCTACCATTCTAGTTCAGTACATTCTACCATTCTAGTTCAGTACATTCTACCATTCTAGTTCAGTACATTCTACATTCTAGTTCAGTACATTCTACATTCTAGTTCAGTACATTCTACCATTCTAGTTCAGTACATTCTACCATTCTAGTTCAGTACATTCTACCATTCTAGTTCAGTACATTCTACCATTCTAGTTCAGTACATTCTACGTTCTAGTTCAGTACATTCTACTATTGTTGTTCAGTACATTCTACCGTTCTAGTTCAGTACATTCTACTATTCTAGTTCAGTACATTCTACCGTTCTAGTTATACATTCTACCATTCTAGTTCAGTACATTCTACCACTCTAGTTCAGTACATTCTACCATTCTAGTTCAGTACATTCTACTATTCTAGTTCAGTACATTCTACCATTCTAGTTCAGTACATTCTACCATTCTAGTTAGTACATTCTACCATTCTAGTTCAGTACATTCTACCATTCTAGTTCAGTACATTCTACTATTCTAGTTCAGTACATTCTAGTTCAGTACATTCTAGTTCAGTACATTCTACCATTCTAGTTCAGTACATTCTATAGTTCTAGTAGTACATTCTAGTTCAGTACATTCTACCGTTCTAGTTCAGTACATTCTACCATTCTAGTTCAGTACATTCTACCGTTCTAGTTCAGTACATTCTACCATTCTAGTTCAGTACATTCTACCATTCTAGTTAGTACATTCTACCATTCTAGTTCAGTACATTCTACATTCTAGTTCAGTACATTCTACCATTCTAGTTCAGTACATTCTACCATTCTAGTTCAGTACATTCTACCATTCTAGTTCAGTACATTCTACCGTTCTAGTTCAGTACATTCTACCATTCTAGTTCAGTACATTCTACCATTCTAGTTCAGTACATTCTACCATTCTAGTTCAGTACATTCTACCATTCTAGTTCAGTACATTCTACCATTCTAGTTCAGTACATTCTACCATTCTAGTTCAGTACATTCTACCATTCTAGTTCAGTACATTCTACCATTCTAGTTCAGTACATTCTACTATTCTAGTTCAGTACATTCTAGTTCAGTACATTCTACCTTCTAGTTCAGTACATTCTACCACTTCTAGTTCAGTACATTCTACCATTCTAGTTCAGTACATTCTAGTTCAGTTACATTCTACCATTCTAGTTCAGTACATCTACCATTCTAGTTCAGTACATTCTACCATTCTAGTTCAGTACATTCTACCATTCTAGTTCAGTACATTCTACCATTCTAGTTCAGTACATTCTACCATTCTAGTTCAGTACATTCTACCATTCTAGTTCAGTACATTCTACCATTCTAGTTCAGTACATTCTACCATTCTAGTTCAGTACATTCTACCATTCTAGTTCAGTACATTCTACCATTCTAGTTCAGTACATTCTACCATTCTAGTTCAGTACATTTACTATTCTAGTTCAGTACATTCTACCGTTCTAGTTCAGTACATTCTACCGTTCTAGTTCAGTACATTCTACTATTCTAGTTCAGTACATTCTACCATTCTAGTTCAGTACATTCTACCATTCTAGTTCAGTACATTCTACCATTCTAGTTCAGTACATTCTACCATTCTAGTTCAGTACATTCTACTATTGAGTTCAGTACATTCTACCATTCTAGTTCAGTACATTCTACATTCTAGTTCAGTACATTCTACCGTTCTAGTTCAGTACATTCTACCATTCTAGTTCAGTACATTCTACATTCTAGTTCAGTACATTCTACATTCTAGTTCAGTACATTCTACCATTCTAGTTCAGTACATTCTACCATTCTAGTTCAGTACATTCTACCATTCTAGTTCAGTACATTCTACCATTCTAGTTCAGTACATTCTACCATTCTAGTTCAGTACATTCTACTATTCTAGTTCAGTAACATTCTAGTTCAGTACATTCTACCATTCTAGTTCAGTACATTCTACATTCTAGTTCAGTACATTCTACCATTCTAGTTCAGTACATTCTAGTTCAGTACATTCTACCGTTCTAGTTCAGTACATTCTACCATTCTAGTTCAGTACATTCTACCATTCTAGTTCAGTACATTCTACCATTCTAGTTCAGTACATTCTACCATTCTAGTTCAGTACATTCTACCATTCTAGTTCAGTACATTCTACCATTCTAGTTCAGTACATTCTACCATTCTAGTTAGTACATTCTACCATTCTAGTTCAGTACATTCTACCATTCTAGTTCAGTACATTCTACCATTCTAGTTCAGTACATTCTACCATTCTAGTTCAGTACATTCTACCATTCTAGTTCAGTACATTCTACTATTCTAGTTCAGTACATTCTACCATTCTAGTTCAGTACATTCTACCATTCTAGTTCAGTACATTCTACCATTCTAGTTCAGTACATTCTACCATTCTAGTTCAGTACATTCTACCATTCTAGTTCAGTACATTCTACCATTCTAGTTCAGTACATTCTACCATTCTAGTTCAGTACATTCTACTATTCTAGTTCAGTACATTCTACCGTTCTAGTTCAGTACATTCTACCGTTCTAGTTCAGTACATTTCTACTATTCTAGTTCAGTACATTCTACCATTCTAGTTCAGTACATTCTACCATTCTAGTTCAGTACATTCTACATTCTAGTTCAGTACATTCTGTTCTAGTTCAGTACATTCTACTATGATGTTCAGTACATTCTACCGTTCTAGTTCAGTACATTCTACTATTGTTGTTCAGTACATTCTACCGTTCTAGTTATGTACATTCTACCATTCTAGTTCAGTACATTCTACCACTCTAGTTCAGTACATTCTACCATTCTAGTTCAGTACATTCTACTATTCTAGTTCAGTACATTCTACCATTCTAGTTCAGTACATTCTACCATTCTAGTTCAGTACATTCTACCACTCTAGTTCAGTACATTCTACCATTCTAGTTCAGTACATTCTACCATTCTAGTTCAGTACATTCTAGTTCAGTACATTCTAGTTCAGTACATTCTACATTCTAGTTCAGTACATTCTACCACTTCTAGTTCAGTACATTCTACCATTCTAGTTCAGTACATTCTAGTTCAGTACATTCTACCGTTCTAGTTCAGTACATTCTACCATTCTAGTTCAGTACATTCTACCGTTCTAGTTCAGTACATTCTACCATTCTAGTTCAGTACATTCTACCATTCTAGTTCAGTACATTCTACCATTCTAGTTCAGTACATTCTACCATTCTAGTTCAGTACATTCTACCATTCTAGTTCAGTACATTCTACCATTCTAGTTCAGTACATTCTACCATTCTAGTTCAGTACATTCTACCATTCTAGTTCAGTACATTCTACTCTAGTTCAGTACATTCTACCATTCTAGTTCAGTACATTCTACCATTCTAGTTCAGTACATTCTACTATTCTAGTTCAGTACATTCTAGTTCAGTACATTCTACCGTTCTAGTTCAGTACATTCTACCATTCTAGTTCAGTACATTCTACCATTCTAGTTCAGTACATTCTAGTTCAGTACATTCTACCGTTCTAGTTCAGTACATTCTACCATTCTAGTTCAGTACATTCTACCGTTCTAGTTCAGTACATTCTACCATTCTAGTTCAGTACATTCTACCATTCTAGTTCAGTACATTCTACCATTCTAGTTCAGTACATTCTACATTCTAGTTCAGTACATTCTACCATTCTAGTTCAGTACATTCTACCATTCTAGTTCAGTACATTCTACATTCTAGTTCAGTACATTCTACCGTTCTAGTTCAGTACATTCTACCATTCTAGTTCAGTACATTCTACCATTCTAGTTCAGTACATTCTACTATTCTAGTTCAGTACATTCTACGTTCTAGTTCAGTACATTCTACCATTCTAGTTCAGTACATTCTACCATTCTAGTTCAGTACATTCTACATTCTAGTTCAGTACATTCTACCATTCTAGTTCAGTACATTCTACCATTCTAGTTCAGTACATTCTACCATTCTAGTTCAGTACATTCTACATTCTAGTTCAGTACATTCTACCATTCTAGTTCAGTACATTCTACATTCTAGTTCAGTACATTCTACATTCTAGTTCAGTACATTCTACCATTCTAGTTCAGTACATTCTACCATTCTAGTTCAGTACATTCTACTATTCTAGTTCAGTACATTCTACCATTCTAGTTCAGTACATTCTACCATTCTAGTTCAGTACATTCTACCGTTCTAGTTCAGTACATTCTACTATTCTAGTTCAGTACATTCTACCGTTCTAGTTATGTACATTCTACCATTCTAGTTCAGTACATTCTACCACTCTAGTTCAGTACATTCTACCATTCTAGTTCAGTACATTCTACTATTCTAGTTCAGTACATTCTACCATTCTAGTTCAGTACATTCTACCATTCTAGTTATGTACATTCTACCACTCTAGTTCAGTACATTCTACCATTCTAGTTCAGTACATTCTACTATTCTAGTTCAGTACATTCTAGTTCAGTACATTCTAGTTCAGTACATTCTACCACTCTAGTTCAGTACATTCTACCATTCTAGTTCAGTACATTCTAGTTCAGTACATTCTACCGTTCTAGTTCAGTACATTCTACCATTCTAGTTCAGTACATTCTACCATTCTAGTTCAGTACATTCTACCATTCTAGTATAGTACATTCTACATTCTAGTTCAGTACATTCTACCATTCTAGTTCAGTACATTCTACTATTCTAGTTCAGTACATTCTACCTTCTAGTTCAGTACATTCTACCGTTCTAGTTCAGTACATTCTACTATTCTAGTTCAGTACATTCTACCATTCTAGTTCAGTACATTCTACCATTCTAGTTCAGTACATTCTACCATTCTAGTTCAGTACATTCTACCGTTCTAGTTCAGTACATTCTACTATTCTAGTTCAGTACATTCTACCGTTCTAGTTCAGTACATTCTACTATTCTAGTTCAGTACATTCTACCGTTCTAGTTCAGTACATTCTACCACTCTAGTTCAGTACATTCTACCACTCTAGTTCAGTACATTCTACCATTCTAGTTCAGTACATTCTACATTCTAGTTCAGTACATTCTACCATTCTAGTTCAGTACATTCTACCATTCTAGTTTGTACATTCTACCATTCTAGTTCAGTACATTCTACCATTCTAGTTCAGTACATTCTACTATTCTAGTTCAGTACATTCTAGTTCAGTACATTCTAGTTCAGTACATTCTACCACTCTAGTTCAGTACATTCTACCATTCTAGTTCAGTACATTCTAGTTCAGTACATTCTACCGTCTAGTTCAGTACATTCTACCATTCTAGTTCAGTACATTCTACCGTTCTAGTTCAGTACATTCTACCATTCTAGTTCAGTACATTCTACCATTCTAGTTCAGTACATTCTACCATTCTAGTTCAGTACATTCTACTATTCTAGTTCAGTACATTCTACCATTCTAGTCAGTACATTCTACCATTCTAGTTCAGTACATTCTACCATTCTAGTTCAGTACATTCTACCGTTCTAGTTCAGTACATTCTACCATTCTAGTTCAGTACACATTCTACTTCTAGTTCAGTACATTCTACCATTCTAGTTCAGTACATTCTACCGTTCTAGTTCAGTACATTCTACCATTCTAGTTCAGTACATTCTACATTCTAGTTCAGTACATTCTACCATTCTAGTTCAGTACATTCTACCATTCTAGTTCAGTACATTCTCCATTCTAGTTCAGTACATTCTAGTTCAGTACATTCTACATTCTAGTTCAGTACATTCTACCATTCTAGTTCAGTACATTCTACCATTCTAGTTCAGTACATTCTACCATTCTAGTTCAGTACATTCTACCATTCTAGTTCAGTACATTCTACCATTCTAGTTCAGTACATTCTACCATTCTAGTTCAGTACATTCTACCATTCTAGTTCAGTACATTCTACCTTCTAGTTCAGTACATTCTACCATTCTAGTTCAGTACATTCTACCATTCTAGTTCAGTACATTCTACTATTCTAGTTCAGTACATTCTACCATTCTAGTTCAGTACATTCTACCATTCTAGTTCAGTACATTCTACCATTCTAGTTCAGTACATTCTACTATTCTAGTTCAGTACATTCTACCGTTCTAGTTCAGTACATTCTACCATTCTAGTTCAGTACATTCTACCATTCTAGTTCAGTACATTCTACCATTCTAGTTCAGTACATTCTACCATTCTAGTTCAGTACATTCTACTATTCTAGTTCAGTACATTCTACCATTCTAGTTCAGTACATTCTACTATTGAGTTCAGTACATTCTACCGTTCTAGTTCAGTACATTCTACTATGTTGTTCAGTACATTCTACATTCTAGTAGTACATTCTACCATTCTAGTTCAGTACATTCTACCATTCTAGTTCAGTACATTCTACCATTCTAGTTCAGTACATTCTACTATTCTAGTTCAGTACATTCTACCATTCTAGTTCAGTACATTCTACCATTCTAGTTCAGTACATTCTACCATTCTAGTTCAGTACATTCTACCATTCTAGTTCAGTACATTCTACCGTTCTAGTTCAGTACATTCTACCATTCTAGTTCAGTACATTCTACATTCTAGTTCAGTACATTCTACCATTCTAGTTCAGTACATTCTACCATTCTAGTTCAGTACATTCTACTATTCTAGTTCAGTACATTCTACCGTTCTAGTTCAGTACATTCTACTATTCTAGTTCAGTACATTCTACATTCTAGTTCAGTACATTCTACTATTGTTGTTCAGTACATTCTACCGTTCTAGTATGTACATTCTACCATTCTAGTTCAGTACATTCTACCATTCTAGTTCAGTACATTCTACCATTCTAGTTCAGTACATTCTACTATTCTAGTTCAGTACATTCTACCATTCTAGTTCAGTACATTCTACCATTCTAGTTAGTACATTCTACCATTCTAGTTCAGTACATTCTACCATTCTAGTTCAGTACATTCTACTATTCTAGTTCAGTACATTTCGTTAGTACATTCTAGTTCAGTACATTCTACCATTCTAGTTCAGTACATTCTACCATTCTAGTTCAGTACATTCTAGTTCAGTACATTCTACCGTTCTAGTTCAGTACATTCTACCATTCTAGTTCAGTACATTCTACCGTTCTAGTTCAGTACATTCTACCATTCTAGTTCAGTACATTCTACCATTCTAGTTCAGTACATTCTACCATTCTAGTTCAGTACATTCTACTATTCTAGTTCAGTACATTCTACCATTCTAGTTCAGTACATTCTACATTCTAGTTCAGTACATTCTACCATTCTAGTTCAGTACATTCTACCTTCTAGTTCAGTACATTCTACCATTCTAGTTCAGTACATTCTACCATTCTAGTTCAGTACATTCTACCATTCTAGTTCAGTACATTCTACCATTCTAGTTCAGTACATTCTACCATTCTAGTTCAGTACATTCTACATTCTAGTTCAGTACATTCTACCATTCTAGTTCAGTACATTCTACCATTCTAGTTCAGTACATCTCTTACTATTCTAGTTCAGTACATTCTAGTTCAGTACATTCTACCATTCTAGTTCAGTACATTCTACCATTCTAGTTCAGTACATTCTACCATTCTAGTTCAGTACATTCTACTATTCAGTCATTCTACATTCTAGTTCAGTACATTCTACCATTCTAGTTCAGTACATTCTACCATTCTAGTTCAGTACATTCTACTATTCTAGTTCAGTACATTCTACCATTCTAGTTCAGTACATTCTACCATTCTAGTTCAGTACATTCTACCATTCTAGTTCAGTACATTCTACCATTCTAGTTCAGTACATTCTACCATTCTAGTTCAGTACATTCTACCATTCTAGTTCAGTACATTCTACCATTCTAGTTCAGTACATTCTACATTTGTAGTTCAGTACATTCTACCGTTCTAGTTCAGTACATTCTACCATTCTAGTTCAGTACATTCTACCATTCTAGTTCAGTACATTCTACCATTCTAGTTCAGTACATTCTACTATTCTAGTTCAGTACATTCTACCATTCTAGTTCAGTACATTCTACATTCTAGTTCAGTACATTCTACCACATCTAGTTCAGTACATTCTACCATTCTAGTTCAGTACATTCTACCATTCTAGGTCAGTACATTCTATCAGTACATTCTAGTTCAGTACATTCTACCATTCTAGTTCAGTACATTCTACCATTCTAGTTCAGTACATTCTAGTTCAGTACATTCTACCATTCTAGTTCAGTACATTCTACCATTCTAGTTCAGTACATTCTACCATTCTAGTTCAGTACATTCTACCATTCTAGTTCAGTACATTCTACCATTCTAGTTCAGTACATTCTACCATTCTAGTTCAGTACATTCTACCATTCTAGTTCAGTACATTCTACCATTCTAGTTCAGTACATTCTACCATTCTAGTTCAGTACATTCTACGTTCTAGTTCAGTACATTCTACTATTAGTTCAGTACATTCTACCGTTCTAGTTCAGTACATTCTACCATTCTAGTTCAGTACATTCTACCGTTCTAGTTCAGTACATTCTACCATTCTAGTTCAGTACATTCTACCATTCTAGTTCAGTACATTCTACCTTCTAGTTCAGTACATTCTACCATTCTAGTTCAGTACATTCTACCATTCTAGTTCAGTACATTCTACCATTCTAGTTCAGTACATTCTACCATTCTAGTTCAGTACATTCTACCATTCTAGTTCAGTACATTCTACCATTCTAGTTCAGTACATTCTACCATTCTAGTTCAGTACATTCTACCATTCTAGTTCAGTACATTCTACCATTCTAGTTCAGTACATTCTACCATTCTAGTTCAGTACATTCTACTATCTAGTTCAGCTAACATTCTAGTTCAGTACATTCTAGTTCAGTACATTCTACCATTCTAGTTCAGTACATTCTACCATTCTAGTTCAGTACATTCTAGTTCAGTACATTCTACCGTTCTAGTTCAGTACATTCTACCATTCTAGTTCAGTACATTCTACCATTCTAGTTCAGTACATTCTACCATTCTAGTTCAGTACATTCTACCATTCTAGTTCAGTACATTCTACCATTCTAGTTCAGTACATTCTACATTCTAGTTCAGTACATTCTACCATTCTAGTTCAGTACATTCTACCATTCTAGTTCAGTACATTCTACTATTCTAGTTCAGTACATTCTAGTTCAGTACATTCTACCATTCTAGTTCAGTACATTCTACCATCTAGTTCAGTACATTCTACCATTCTAGTTCAGTACATTCTAGTTCAGTACATTCTACCATTCTAGTTCAGTACATTCTACCATTCTAGTTCAGTACATTCTACCATTCTAGTTCAGTACATTCTACCATTCTAGTTCAGTACATTCTACCATTCTAGTTCAGTACATTCTACCATTCTAGTTCAGTACATTCTACCGTCTAGTTCAGTACATTCTACCATTCTAGTTCAGTACATTCTACCATTCTAGTTCAGTACATTCTACCATTCTAGTTCAGTACATTCTACCATTCTAGTTCAGTACATTCTACCGTTCTAGTTCAGTACATTCTACTATTGAGTTCAGTACATTCTACCGTTCTAGTTCAGTACATTCTACTATTCTTTTCAGTACATTCTACATTCTAGTTCAGTACATTCTACCATTCTAGTTCAGTACATTCTACCATCTAGTTCAGTACATTCTACCATTCTAGTTCAGTACATTCTACCATTCTAGTTCAGTACATTCTACCATTCTAGTTCAGTACATTCTACCATTCTAGTTCAGTACATTCTACCATTCTAGTTCAGTACATTCTACCATTCTAGTTCAGTACATTCTACCATTCTAGTTCAGAGTACATTCTAGTTCAGTACATTCTAGTTCAGTACATTCTACCGTTCTAGTTCAGTACATTCTACCATTCTAGTTCAGTACATTCTACCATTCTAGTTCAGTACATTCTAGTTCAGTACATTCTACCATTCTAGTTCAGTACATTCTACCATTCTAGTTCAGTACAT
>NW_022264790.1:0-23171 GCF_002021735.2 Oncorhynchus kisutch
TATCATGTTAACTTAATGTAGTTCTGTCTGGTATCATGTTAACTTAATGTAAGTTCTGGCTGGTATCATGTTAACTAAGTAATTAGTTCTGGCTGGTATCATGTTAACTTCTCAGTAATGTCAGTTATGGCTGGTAATCATGTTACTTCTCAGTAATATCAGTTCTGGCTGGTATCATGTTACTAATGTAAGTTCTGTCTGGTATCATGTTAACTTCTCAGTAATATCAGTTCTGGCTGGTATCATTTTCCTTCTCAGTAATATCAGTTTCTGGCTGGTATCATGTTACTTAATGTAATTCGTTCTGGTATCATGTTAACTTAATGTAGTTCTGGCTGGTATCATGTTAACTTAATGTAAGTTCGTCTGGTATCATGTTAACTTAATGTAATTTCTGGCTGTATCATGTTAACTTCTCAGTATTATACAGTTCTGGCTGGTATCATGTTAACTTAATGTAAGTTCTGGCTGGTATCATGTTCACTTCTCAGTAATATCAGTTCTGGCTGTATCCATTTAACTTCTCAGTAATATCAGTTCTGTCTGGTATCATGTTAACTTATGTAAGTTCTCTGGCTGGTATCATGTTAACTTAATGTAAGTTCTGGCTGTATCATGTTAACTTAATGTAAGTTTATGACTGGTATCATGTCACTTCTCAGTAATATCAGTTCTCTGGCTGGTATCATGTTCACTTCTCAGTAATATCAGTTATGGCTGGTATCATGTTACTTCTCAGTATATCAGTTCTGTCTGTCTGGTTCCATGTTAACATTAATGTAGTTCTGGCTGGTATCATTTAACTAATGTAAGTTCTGGCTGGTATCATGTTACTTATGTAAGTTATGACGGTATCATGTTAACTTCTCAGTAATTCAGTTCTGGCTGGTATCATGTTAACTTACTCGTAAGTAATATCATTTCTGGCTGGTATCATGTTAACTTAATGTAGTTCTGACTGGTATCATGTTCACTTCTCAGTAATATCCAGTTCTGGCTGGTATCATGGTTCACTTCTCAGTAATATCAGTTATGGCTGGTATCATGTTAACTTAATGTAAGTTATGACTGGTATCATGTTCACTTCTCAGTAATATCATTTCTGGCTGGTATCATGTTCACATTCTCAGTAATATCAGTTATGGCTGGGTATCATGTTAACTTAATATCAGTTCTGGCTGGTATCATGTTAACTTCCTCAGTAATATCAGTTCTGGCTGGTATCATGTTAACTTCTCAGTAATATCAGTTCTGTGCTTGGTATCATGTTTAACTTCTCAGTAATATCAGTTCTGGCTGGTATCATTTAACTTCTCAGTAATATCAGTTCTGGCTGGTATCATGTTAACTCTCAGTAATATCAGTACTGGCTGGTATCATGTTAACTTAATGTAAGTTCTGGCTGGTATCATGTAATTCTCCGTAATATCAGTTCTGTCTGGTATCATGTTAACTTAATGTAAGTTCTGGCTGGTATCATGTTAACTAATGTAAGTTCTGGCTGGTATCATGTTCACTTCTCAGTAATATCAGTTCTGGCTGGTATCATGTTCACTTCTCAGTAATATCAGTTCTGGCTGGTATCATGTTCACTTCTCAGTAATATCAGTTCTGGCTGGTATCATGTTAACTTAATGTAAGTTCTGGCTGGTATCATGTTAACTTAATGTAAGTTATGGCTGGTATCATGTTCACTTCTCAGTATTATCAGTTCTGGCTGGTATAATGTTCACTTCTCAGTAATATCAGTTATGGCTGGTATCATGTTAACTTAATGTAAGTTCTGGCTGGTATCATGTTAACTTAATGTAAGTTATGACTGGTATCATGTTCACTTCTCAGTAATATCAGTTCTGGCTGGTATCATGTTAACTTAATGTAAGTTCTGGCTGGTATCAGGTTAACTTAATGTAAGTTCTGGCTGGTATCAGTTTAACTTCATGTAAGTTCTGGCTGGTATCAGGTTAACTTAATGTAAGTTCTGGCTGGTATCATGTTAACTTCTCAGTAATATCAGTTCTGTCTGGTATCATGTTAACTTAATGTAAGTTCTGTCTGGTATCATGTTAACTTAATGTAAGTTCTGGCTGGTATCATGTTAACTTAATGTAAGTTCTGGCTGGTGTCATGTTAACTTCTCAGTAATATCAGTTATGGCTGGTATCATGTTAACTTCTCAGTAATATCAGTTATGGCTGGTATCATGTTAACTTAATGTAAGTTCTGTCTGGTATCATGTTAACTTTTCAGTAATATCAGTTCTGTCTGGTATCATGTTCACTTCTCAGTAATATCAGTTCTGGCTGGTATCATGTTAACTAATGTAAGTTCTGTCTGGTATCATGTTAACTTAATGTAAGTTCTGTCTGGTATCATGTTAACTTAATGTAAGTTCTGTCTGGTATCATGTTAACTTAATGTAAGTTCTGGCTGGTATCATGTTAACTTCTCAGTAATATCAGTTCTGGCTGGTATCATGTTAACTTAATGTAAGTTATGGCTGGTATCATGTTCACTTCTCAGTAATATCAGTTCTGGCTGGTATCATGTTAACTTCTCAGTAATATCAGTTCTGTCTGGTATCATGTTAACTTAATGTAAGTTCTGGCTGGTATCATGTTAACTTAATGTAAGTTCTGGCTGGTATCATGTTAACTTAACGTAAGTTATGACTGGTATCATGTTCACTCTCAGTAATATCAGTTCTGGCTGGTATCATGTTAACTTCTCAGTAATATCAGTACTGGCTGGTATCATGTTAACTTAATGTAAGTTCTGGCTGGTATCATGTTAACTTCTCAGTAATATCAGTTCTGTCTGGTATCATGTTAACTTAATGTAAGTTCTGGCTGGTATCATGTTAACTTAATGTAAGTTCTGGCTGGTATCATGTTCACTTCTCAGTATATCAGTTCTGGCTGGTATCATGTTCACTTCTCAGTAATATCAGTTCTGGCTGGTATCATGTTCACTTCTCAGTAATATCAGTTCTGGCTGGTATCATGTTTAACTTATGTAAGTTCTGGCTGGTATCATGTTAACTTAATGGAAGTTATGACTGGTATCATGTTCACTTCTCAGTAATATCAGTTCTGGCTGGTATCATGTTAACTTAATGTAAGTTCTGGCTGGTATCAGGTTAACTTAATGTAAGTTCTGGCTGGTATCAGTTTAACTTCATGTAAGTTCTGGCTGGTATCAGGTTAACTTAATGTAAGTTCTGGCTGGTATCATGTTAACTTCTCAGTAATATCAGTTCTGTCTGGTATCATGTTAACTTAATGTAAGTTCTGTCTGGTATCATGTTAACTTAATGTAAGTTCTGGCTGGTATCATGTTAACTTAATGTAAGTTCTGGCTGGTGTCATGTTAACTTCTCAGTAATATCAGTTATGGCTGGTATCATGTTAACTTCTCAGGTATATCAGTTATGGCTGGTATCATGTTAACTTAATGTAAGTTCTGTCTGGTATCATGTTCACTTTTCAGTAATATCAGTTCTGTCTGGTATCATGTTCACTTCTCAGTAATATCAGTTCTGGCTGGTATCATGTTAACTTAATGTAAGTTCTGTCTGGTATCATGTTAACTTAATGTAAGTTCTGTCTGGTATCATGTTAACTTAATGTAAGTTCTGTCTGGTATCATGTTAACTTAATGTAAGTTCTGGCTGGTATCATGTTAAATTCTCAGTAATATCAGTTCTGGCTGGTATCATGTTAACTTAATGTAAGTTATGGCTGGTATCATGTTCACTTCTCAGTATTATCAGTTCTGGCTGGTATCATGTTAACTTCTCAGTAATATCAGTTCTGTCTGGTATCATGTTAACTTAATGTAAATTCTGGCTGGTATCATGTTAACTTAATGTAAGTTCTGGCTGGTATCATGTTAACTTAACGTAAGTTATGACTGGTATCATGTTCACTTCTCAGTAATATCAGTTCTGGCTGGTATCATGTTAACTTCTCAGTAATATCAGTACTGGCTGGTATCATGTTAACTTAATGTAAGTTCTGGCTGGTATCATGTTAACTTCTCAGTAATATCAGTTCTGTCTGGTATCATGTTAACTTAATGTAAGTTCTGGCTGGTATCATGTTAACTTAATGTAAGTTCTGGCTGGTATCATGTTCACTTCTCAGTAATATCAGTTCTGGCTGGTATCATGTTCACTTCTCAGTAATATCAGTTCTGGCTGGTATCATGTTCACTTCTCAGTAATATCAGTTCTGGCTGGTATCATGTTAACTTAATGTAAGTTCTGGCTGGTATCATGTTAACTTAATGTAAGTTATGGCTGGTATCATGTTCACTTCTCAGTATTATCAGTTCTGGCTGGTATAATGTTCACTTCTCAGTAATATCAGTTATGGCTGGTATCATGTTAACTTAATGTAAGTTCTGGCTGGTATCATGTTAACTTAATGGAAGTTATGACTGGTATCATGTTCACTTCTCAGTAATATCAGTTCTGGCTGGTATCATGTTAACTTAATGTAAGTTCTGGCTGGTATCAGGTTAACTTAATGTAAGTTCTGGCTGGTATCAGTTTAACTTCATGTAAGTTCTGGCTGGTATCAGGTTAACTTAATGTAAGTTCTGGCTGGTATCATGTTAACTTCTCAGTAATATCAGTTCTGTCTGGTATCATGTTAACTTAATGTAAGTTCTGTCTGGTATCATGTTAACTTAATGTAAGTTCTGGCTGGTATCATGTTAACTTAATGTAAGTTCTGGCTGGTGTCATGTTAACTTCTCAGTAATATCAGTTATGGCTGGTATCATGTTAACTTCTCAGTAATATCAGTTATGGCTGGTATCATGTTAACTTAATGTAAGTTCTGTCTGGTATCATGTTAACTTTTCAGTAATATCAGTTCTGTCTGGTATCATGTTCACTTCTCAGTAATATCAGTTCTGGCTGGTATCATGTTAACTTAATGTAAGTTCTGTCTGGTATCATGTTAACTTAATGTAAGTTCTGTCTGGTATCATGTTAACTTAATGTAAGTTCTGTCTGGTATCATGTTAACTTAATGTAAGTTCTGGCTGGTATCATGTTAACTTCTCAGTAATATCAGTTCTGGCTGGTATCATGTTAACTTAATGTAAGTTATGGCTGGTATCATGTTCACTTCTCAGTAATATCAGTTCTGGCTGGTATCATGTTAACTTCTCAGTAATATCAGTTCTGTCTGGTATCATGTTAACTTAATGTAAGTTCTGGCTGGTATCATGTTAACTTAATGTAAGTTCTGGCTGGTATCATGTTAACTTAACGTAAGTTATGACTGGTATCATGTTCACTTCTCAGTAATATCAGTTCTGGCTGGTATCATGTTCACTTCTCAGTAATATCAGTTATGGCTGGTATCATGTTAACTTCTCAGTAATATCAGTTCTGTCTGGTATCATGTTAACTTAATGTAAGTTCTGGCTGGTATCATGTTAACTTAATGTAAGTTCTGGCTGGTATCATGTTAACTTAATGTAAGTTATGACTGGTATCATGTTCACTTCTCAGTAATATCAGTTCTGGCTGGTATCATGTTCACTTCTCAGTAATATCAGTTATGGCTGGTATCATGTTAACTTAATGTAAGTTATGACTGGTATCATGTTCACTTCTCAGTAATATCAGTTCTGGCTGGTATCATGTTCACTTCTCAGTAATATCAGTTATGGCTGGTATCATGTTAACTTAATGTAAGTTCTGGCTGGTATCAGGTTAACTTAATGTAAGTTCTGGCTGGTATAATGTTCACTTCTCAGTAATATCAGTTATGGCTGGTATCATGTTAACTTCTCAGTAATATCAGTTATGGCTGGTATCATGTTAACTTAATGTAAGTTCTGGCTGGTATCATGTTAACTTAATGTAAGTTCTGGCTGGTATCATGTTAAATTAATGTAAGTTCTGGCTGGTATCATGTTCACTTCTCAGTAATATCAGTTATGGCTGGTATCATGTTAACTTCTCAGTAATATCAGTTATGGCTGGTATCATGTTAACTTCTCAGTAATATCAGTTCTGGCTGGTATCATGTTAACTTAATGTAAGTTCTGGCTGGTATCATGTTCACTTCTCAGTAATATCAGTTATGGCTGGTATCATGTTAACATCTCAGTAATATCAGTTCTGGCTGGTATCATGTTCACTTCTCAGTAATATCAGTTATGGCTGGTATCATGTTAAATTAATGTAAGTTCTGGCTGGTATCATGTTAAATTAATGTAAGTTCTGGCTGGTATCATGTTCACTTCTCAGTAATATCAGTTCTGGCTGGTATCATGTTAACTTCTCAGTAATATCAGTTCTGGCTGGTATCATGTTAACTTAATGTAAGTTCTGGCTGGTATCATGTTCACTTCTCAGTAATATCAGTTCTGGCTGGTATCATGTTAACTTAATATCAGTTCTGGCTGGTATCATGTTAACTTAATATCAGTTCTGGCTGGTATCATGTTCACTTCTCAGTAATATCAGTTCTGGCTGGTATCATGTTAACTTAATGTAAGTTATGGCTGGTATCATGTTAACTTCTCAGTAATATCAGTTCTGGCTGGTATCATGTTCACTTCTCAGTAATATCAGTTCTTGCTGGTATCATGTTCACTTCTCAGTAATATCAGTTCTGGCTGGTATCATGTTAACATAATGTATGTTCTGGCTGGTATCATGTTAACTTAATGTAAGTTCTGGCTGGTATCATGTTCACTTCTCAGTAATATCAGTTCTGGCTGGTATCATGTTCACTTCTCAGTAATATCAGTTCTGGCTGGTATCATGTTAACTTCTCAGTAATATCAGTTCTGGCTGGTATCATGTTAACTTAATGTAAGTTCTGGCTGGTATCATGTTCACTTCTCAGTAATATCAGTTCTGGTTGGTATCATGTTAACTTAATATCAGTTCTGGCGGGTATCATGTTAACTTAATATCAGTTCTTGCTGGTATCATGTTCACTTCTCAGTAATATCAGTTCTGGCTGGTATCATGTTCACTTCTCAGTAATATCAGTTATGGCTGGTGTCATGTTAACTTAATATCAGTTCTGGCTGGTATCATGTTAACTTCTCAGTAATATCAGTTCTGGCTGGTATCATGTTAACTTCTCAGTAATATCAGTTCTGGCTGGTATCATGTTAACTTCTCAGTAATATCAGTTCTGGCTGGTATCATGTTAACTTCTCAGTAATATCAGTTCTGGCTGGTATCATGTTAACTTCTCAGTAATATCAGTACTGGCTGGTATCATGTTAACTTAATGTAAGTTCTGGCTGGTATCATGTTAACTTCTCAGTAATATCAGTTCTGTCTGGTATCATGTTAACTTAATGTAAGTTCTGGCTGGTATCATGTTAACTTAATGTAAGTTCTGGCTGGTATCATGTTCACTTCTCAGTAATATCAGTTCTGGCTGGTATCATGTTCACTTCTCAGTAATATCAGTTCTGGCTGGTATCATGTTCACTTCTCAGTAATATCAGTTCTGGCTGGTATCATGTTAACTTAATGTAAGTTCTGGCTGGTATCATGTTAACTTAATGTAAGTTATGGCTGGTATCATGTTCACTTCTCAGTATTATCAGTTCTGGCTGGTATAATGTTCACTTCTCAGTAATATCAGTTATGGCTGGTATCATGTTAACTTAATGTAAGTTCTGGCTGGTATCATGTTAACTTAATGTAAGTTATGACTGGTATCATGTTCACTTCTCAGTAATATCAGTTCTGGCTGGTATCATGTTAACTTAATGTAAGTTCTGGCTGGTATCAGGTTAACTTAATGTAAGTTCTGGCTGGTATCAGTTTAACTTCATGTAAGTTCTGGCTGGTATCAGGTTAACTTAATGTAAGTTCTGGCTGGTATCATGTTAACTTCTCAGTAATATCAGTTCTGTCTGGTATCATGTTAACTTAATGTAAGTTCTGTCTGGTATCATGTTAACTTAATGTAAGTTCTGGCTGGTATCATGTTAACTTAATGTAAGTTCTGGCTGGTGTCATGTTAACTTCTCAGTAATATCAGTTATGGCTGGTATCATGTTAACTTCTCAGTAATATCAGTTATGGCTGGTATCATGTTAACTTAATGTAAGTTCTGTCTGGTATCATGTTAACTTTTCAGTAATATCAGTTCTGTCTGGTATCATGTTCACTTCTCAGTAATATCAGTTCTGGCTGGTATCATGTTAACTTAATGTAAGTTCTGTCTGGTATCATGTTAACTTAATGTAAGTTCTGTCTGGTATCATGTTAACTTAATGTAAGTTCTGTCTGGTATCATGTTAACTTAATGTAAGTTCTGGCTGGTATCATGTTAACTTCTCAGTAATATCAGTTCTGGCTGGTATCATGTTAACTTAATGTAAGTTATGGCTGGTATCATGTTCACTTCTCAGTAATATCAGTTCTGGCTGGTATCATGTTAACTTCTCAGTAATATCAGTTCTGTCTGGTATCATGTTAACTTAATGTAAGTTCTGGCTGGTATCATGTTAACTTAATGTAAGTTCTGGCTGGTATCATGTTAACTTAACGTAAGTTATGACTGGTATCATGTTCACTTCTCAGTAATATCAGTTCTGGCTGGTATCATGTTAACTTCTCAGTAATATCAGTACTGGCTGGTATCATGTTAACTTAATGTAAGTTCTGGCTGGTATCATGTTAACTTCTCAGTAATATCAGTTCTGTCTGGTATCATGTTAACTTAATGTAAGTTCTGGCTGGTATCATGTTAACTTAATGTAAGTTCTGGCTGGTATCATGTTCACTTCTCAGTAATATCAGTTCTGGCTGGTATCATGTTCACTTCTCAGTAATATCAGTTCTGGCTGGTATCATGTTCACTTCTCAGTAATATCAGTTCTGGCTGGTATCATGTTAACTTAATGTAAGTTCTGGCTGGTATCATGTTAACTTAATGTAAGTTATGGCTGGTATCATGTTCACTTCTCAGTATTATCAGTTCTGGCTGGTATAATGTTCACTTCTCAGTAATATCAGTTATGGCTGGTATCATGTTAACTTAATGTAAGTTCTGGCTGGTATCATGTTAACTTAATGGAAGTTATGACTGGTATCATGTTCACTTCTCAGTAATATCAGTTCTGGCTGGTATCATGTTAACTTAATGTAAGTTCTGGCTGGTATCAGGTTAACTTAATGTAAGTTCTGGCTGGTATCAGTTTAACTTCATGTAAGTTCTGGCTGGTATCAGGTTAACTTAATGTAAGTTCTGGCTGGTATCATGTTAACTTCTCAGTAATATCAGTTCTGTCTGGTATCATGTTAACTTAATGTAAGTTCTGTCTGGTATCATGTTAACTTAATGTAAGTTCTGGCTGGTATCATGTTAACTTAATGTAAGTTCTGGCTGGTGTCATGTTAACTTCTCAGTAATATCAGTTATGGCTGGTATCATGTTAACTTCTCAGTAATATCAGTTATGGCTGGTATCATGTTAACTTAATGTAAGTTCTGTCTGGTATCATGTTAACTTTTCAGTAATATCAGTTCTGTCTGGTATCATGTTCACTTCTCAGTAATATCAGTTCTGGCTGGTATCATGTTAACTTAATGTAAGTTCTGTCTGGTATCATGTTAACTTAATGTAAGTTCTGTCTGGTATCATGTTAACTTAATGTAAGTTCTGTCTGGTATCATGTTAACTTAATGTAAGTTCTGTCTGGTATCATGTTAACGTTAATGTAAGTTCTGGCTGGTATCATGTTAACTTCTCAGTAATATCAGTTCTGGCTGGTATCATGTTAACTTAATGTAAGTTATGGCTGGTATCATGTTCACTTCTCAGTAATATCAGTTCTGGCTGGTATCATGTTAACTTCTCAGTAATATCAGTTCTGTCTGGTATCATGTTAACTTAATGTAAGTTCTGGCTGGTATCATGTTAACTTAATGTAAGTTCTGGCTGGTATAATGTTAACTTAACGTAAGTTATGACTGGTATCATGTTCACTTCTCAGTAATATCAGTTCTGGCTGGTATCATGTTCACTTCTCAGTAATATCAGTTATGGCTGGTATCATGTTAACTTCTCAGTAATATCAGTTCTGTCTGGTATCATGTTAACTTAATGTAAGTTCTGGCTGGTATCATGTTAACTTAATGTAAGTTCTGGCTGGTATCATGTTAACTTAATGTAAGTTATGACTGGTATCATGTTCACTTCTCAGTAATATCAGTTCTGGCTGGTATCATGTTCACTTCTCAGTAATATCAGTTATGGCTGGTATCATGTTAACTTAATGTAAGTTATGACTGGTATCATGTTCACTTCTCAGTAATATCAGTTCTGGCTGGTATCATGTTCACTTCTCAGTAATATCAGTTATGGCTGGTATCATGTTAACTTAATGTAAGTTCTGGCTGGTATCAGGTTAACTTAATGTAAGTTCTGGCTGGTATCATGTTCACTTCTCAGTAATATCAGTTATGGCTGGTATCATGTTAACTTCTCAGTAATATCAGTTATGGCTGGTATCATGTTAACTTAATGTAAGTTCTGGCTGGTATCATGTTAACTTAATGTAAGTTCTGGCTGGTATCATGTTAAATTAATGTAAGTTCTGGCTGGTATCATGTTCACTTCTCAGTAATATCAGTTATGGCTGGTATCATGTTAACTTCTCAGTAATATCAGTTATGGCTGGTATCATGTTAACTTCTCAGTAATATCAGTTCTGGCTGGTATCATGTTAACTTAATGTAAGTTCTGGCTGGTATCATGTTCACTTCTCAGTAATATCAGTTATGGCTGGTATCATGTTAACATCTCAGTAATATCAGTTCTGGCTGGTATCATGTTCACTTCTCAGTAATATCAGTTATGGCTGGTATCATGTTAAATTAATGTAAGTTCTGGCTGGTATCATGTTAAATTAATGTAAGTTCTGGCTGGTATCATGTTCACTTCTCAGTAATATCAGTTCTGGCTGGTATCATGTTAACTTCTCAGTAATATCAGTTCTGGCTGGTATCATGTTAACTTAATGTAAGTTCTGGCTGGTATCATGTTCACTTCTCAGTAATATCAGTTCTGGCTGGTATCATGTTAACTTAATATCAGTTCTGGCTGGTATCATGTTTCACTTCTCAGTAATATCAGTTCTGGCTGGTATCATGTTAACTTAATGTAAGTTATGGCTGGTATCATGTTAACTTCTCAGTAATATCAGTTCTGGCTGGTATCATGTTCACTTCTCAGTAATATCAGTTCTTGCTGGTATCATGTTCACTTCTCAGTAATATCAGTTCTGGCTGGTATCATGTTAACATAATGTATGTTCTGGCTGGTATCATGTTAACTTAATGTAAGTTCTGGCTGGTATCATGTTCACTTCTCAGTAATATCAGTTCTGGCTGGTATCATGTTCACTTCTCAGTAATATCAGTTCTGGCTGGTATCATGTTAACTTCTCAGTAATATCAGTTCTGGCTGGTATCATGTTAACTTAATGTAAGTTCTGGCTGGTATCATGTTCACTTCTCAGTAATATCAGTTCTGGTTGGTATCATGTTAACTTAATATCAGTTCTGGCGGGTATCATGTTAACTTAATATCAGTTCTTGCTGGTATCATGTTCACTTCTCAGTAATATCAGTTCTGGCTGGTATCATGTTAACATAATGTATGTTCTAGCTGGTATCATGTTAACTTAATGTAAGTTCTGGCTGGTATCATGTTCACTTCTCAGTAATATCAGTTCTGGCTGGTATCATGTTCACTTCTCAGTAATATCAGTTATGGCTGGTATCATGTTAACTTAATGTAAGTTCTGTCTGGTATCATGTTAACTTTTCAGTAATATCAGTTCTGTCTGGTATCATGTTCACTTCTCAGTAATATCAGTTCTGGCTGGTATCATGTTAACTTAATGTAAGTTCTGTCTGGTATCATGTTAACTTAATGTAAGTTCTGTCTGGTATCATGTTCACTTCTCAGTAATATCAGTTATGGCTGGTATCATGTTAACTTCTCAGTAATATCAGTTCTGGCTGGTATCATGTTAACTTCTCAGTAATATCAGTTCTGGCTGGTATCATGTTAACTTAATGTAAGTTCTGGCTGGTATCATGTTCACTTCTCAGTAATATCAGTTCTGGTTGGTATCGTGTTAACTTAATATCAGTTCTGTCGGGTATCATGTTAACTTAATATCAGTTCTTGCTGGTATCATGTTCACTTCTCAGTAATATCAGTTCTGGCTGGTATCATGTTAACATAATGTATGTTCTAGCTGGTATCATGTTAACTTAATGTAAGTTCTGTCTGGTATCATGTTCACTTCTCAGTAATATCAGTTCTGGCTGGTATCATGTTCACTTCTCAGTAATATCAGTTATGGCTGGTATCATGTTAACTTAATGTAAGTTCTGTCTGGTATCATGTTAACTTTTCAGTAATATCAGTTCTGTCTGGTATCATGTTCACTTCTCAGTAATATCAGTTCTGGCTGGTATCATGTTAACTTAATGTAAGTTCTGTCTGGTATCATGTTAACTTAATGTAAGTTCTGTCTGGTATCATGTTCACTTCTCAGTAATATCAGTTATGGCTGGTATCATGTTAACTTCTCAGTAATATCAGTTCTGGCTGGTATCATGTTAACTTCTCAGTAATATCAGTTCTGGCTGGTATCATGTTAACTTAATGTAAGTTCTGGCTGGTATCATGTTCACTTCTCAGTAATATCAGTTCTGGTTGGTATCGTGTTAACTTAATATCAGTTCTGTCGGGTATCATGTTAACTTAATATCAGTTCTTGCTGGTATCATGTTCACTTCTCAGTAATATCAGTTCTGGCTGGTATCATGTTAACATAATGTATGTTCTAGCTGGTATCATGTTAACTTAATGTAAGTTCTGTCTGGTATCATGTTCACTTCTCAGTAATATCAGTTCTGGCTGGTATCATGTTCACTTCTCAGTAATATCAGTTATGGCTGGTATCATGTTAACTTAATGTAAGTTCTGTCTGGTATCATGTTAACTTTTCAGTAATATCAGTTCTGTCTGGTATCATGTTCACTTCTCAGTAATATCAGTTCTGGCTGGTATCATGTTAACTTAATGTAAGTTCTGTCTGGTATCATGTTAACTTAATGTAAGTTCTGTCTGGTATCATGTTCACTTCTCAGTAATATCAGTTATGGCTGGTATCATGTTAACTTCTCAGTAATATCAGTTATGGCTGGTATCATGTTAACTTCTCAGTAATATCAGTTCTGTCTGGTATCATGTTAACTTAATGTAAGTTCTGTCTGGTATCATGTTCACTTCTCAGTAATATCAGTTCTGGCTGGTATCATGTTATCTTAATGTAAGTTCTGGCTGGTATCATGTTGACTTCTCAGTAATATCAGTTCTGGCTGGTATCATGTTAACTTCTCAGTAATATCAGTTCTGGCTGGTATCATGTTAACTTCTCAGTAATATCAGTTCTGGCTGGTATCATGTTAACTTAATGTAAGTTCTGGCTGGTATCATGTTCACTTCTCAGTAATATCAGTTCTGGTTGGTATCATGTTAACTTAATATCAGTTCTGGCGAGTATCATGTTAACTTAATATCAGTTCTTGCTGGTATCATGTTCACTTCTCAGTAATATCAGTTCTGGCTGGTATCATGTTAACATAATGTATGTTCTGGCTGGTATCATGTTAACTTAATGTAAGTTCTGGCTGGTATCATGTTCACTTCTCAGTAATATCAGTTCTGGCTGGTATCATGTTCACTTCTCAGTAATATCAGTTCTGGCTGGTATCATGTTAACTTCTCAGTAATATCAGTTCTGGCTGGTATCATGTTAACTTAATGTAAGTTCTGGCTGGTATCATGTTCACTTCTCAGTAATATCAGTTCTGGTTGGTATCATGTTAACTTAATATCAGTTCTGGCGGGTATCATGTTAACTTAATATCAGTTCTGTCTGGTATCATGTTCACTTCTCAGTAATATCAGTTCTGGCTGGTATCATGTTAACTTAATGTAAGTTATGGCTGGTATCATGTTAACTTCTCAGTAATATCAGTTCTGGCTGGTATCATTTTCACTTCTCAGTAATATCAGTTCTGGCTGGTATCATGTTCACTTCTCAGTAATATCAGTTCTGGCTGGTATCATGTTAACATAATGTATGTCCTGGCTGGTATCATTTAACTTAATGTAAGTTCTGGCTGGTATCATGTTAACTTCTCAGTAATATCAGTTCTGGCTGGTATCATGTTCACTTCTCAGTAATATCAGTTCTGGCTGGTATCATGTTCACTTCTCAGTAATATCAGTTCTGGCTGGTATCATGTTCCTTCTCAGTAATATCAGTTCTGGCTGGTATCATGGTAAACTTCTCAGTAATATCAGTTCTGGCTGGTATCATGTTCACTTTTCAGTAATATCAGTTCTGGCTGGTATCATGTTAACTTAATGTAAGTTCTGGCTGCTATCATGTTAACTTAATGTAAGTTATGACTGTATCATGTTCACTTCTCAGTAATATCAGTTATGGCTGGTATCATGGTAACTTCTCAGTAATATCAGTTCTGGCTGGTATCATGTTCACGTCTCAGTAATATCAGTTCTGGCTGGTATCATGTTAACTTAATATCCGTTCTGGCTGGTATCATGTTAACTTCTCAGTAATATCAGTTCTGGCTGGTATCATGTTAACTTCTCAGTAATATCAGTTCTGGCTGGTATCATGTTAACTTCTCAGTAATATCAGTTCTGGCTGGTATCATGTTAACTTCTCAGTAATATCAGTTCTGGCTGGTATCATGTTAACTTCTCAGTAATATCAGTACTGGCTGGTATCATGTTAACTTAATGTAAGTTCTGGCTGGTATCATGTTAACTTCTCAGTAATATCAGTTCTGTCTGGTATCATGTTAACTTAATGTAAGTTCTGGCTGGTATCATGTTAACTTAATGTAAGTTCTGGCTGGTATCATGTTCACATTCTCAGTAATATCAGTTCTGGCTGGTATCATGTTCACTTCTCAGTAATATCAGTTCTGGCTGGTATCATGTTCACTTCTCAGTAATATCAGTTCTGGCTGGTATCATGTTAACTTAATGTAAGTTCTGGCTGGTATCATGTTAACTTAATGTAAGTTATGGCTGGTATCATGTTCACTTCTCAGTATTATCAGTTCTGGCTGGTATAATGTTCACTTCTCAGTAATATCAGTTATGGCTGGTATCATGTTAACTTAATGTAAGTTCTGGCTGGTATCATGTTAACTTAATGTAAGTTATGACTGGTATCATGTTCACTTCTCAGTAATATCAGTTCTGGCTGGTATCATGTTAACTTAATGTAAGTTCTGGCTGGTATCAGGTTAACTTAATGTAAGTTCTGGCTGGTATCAGGTTAACTTCATGTAAGTTCTGGCTGGTATCAGGTTAACTTAATGTAAGTTCTGGCTGGTATCATGTTACCTTCTCAGTAATATCAGTTCTGTCTGGTATCATGTTAACTTAATGTAAGTTCTGTCTGGTATCATGTTAACTTAATGTAAGTTCTGGCTGGTATCATGTTAACTTAATGTAAGTTCTGGCTGGTATCATGTTAACTTCTCAGTAATATCAGTTATGGCTGGTATCATGTAACTTCTCAGTAATATCAGTTATGGCTGGTATCATGTTAACTTAATGTAAGTTCTGTCTGGTATCATGTTAACTTTTCAGTAATATCAGTTCTGTCTGGTATCATGTTCACTTCTCAGTAATATCAGTTCTGGCTGGTATCATGTTAACTTAATGTAAGTTCTGTCTGGTATCATGTTAACTTAATGTAAGTTCTGTCTGGTATCATGTCACTTCTCAGTATATCAGTTATGGCTGGTATCATGTTAACTCTTCAGTAATATCAGTTATGGCTGGTATCATGTTAACTTTCTCAGTAATATCAGTTCTGTCTGGTATCATGTTAACTTAATGTAAGTTCTGTCTGGTATCATGTTCACTTCTCAGTATATCAGTTCTGGCTGGTATCATGTTATCTTAATGTAAGTTCTGGCTGGTATCATGTTGACTTCTCAGTAATATCAGTTCTGGCTGGTATCATGTTAACTTCTCAGTAATATCAGTTCTGGCTGGTATCATGTTCACTTCTCAGTAATATCAGTTCTGTCTGGTATCATGTTAACTTAATGTAAGTTCTGTCTGGTATCATGTTAACTAATGTAAGTTCTGTCTGGTATATGTTAACTTAATGTAAGTTCTGGCTGGTATCATGTTAACTTCTCAGTAATATCAGTTCTGGCTGGTATCATGTTAACTTAATGTAAGTTATGGCTGGTATCATGTTCACTTCTCAGTAATATCAGTTCTGGCTGGTATCATGTTAACTTCTCAGTAATATCAGTTCTGTCTGGTATCATGTTAACTTAATGTAAGTTCTGGCTGGTATCATGTTAACTTAATGTAAGTTCTGGCTGGTATCATGTTAACTTAATGTAAGTTATGACTGGTATCATGTTCACTTCTCAGTAATATCAGTTCTGGCTGGTATCATGTTCACTTCTCAGTAATATCAGTTATGGCTGGTATCATGTTAACTCTCAGTAATATCAGTTCTGTCTGGTATCATGTTAACTTAATGTAAGTTCTGGCTGGTATCATTTTAACTTAATGTAAGTTCTGGCTGGTATCATGTTAACTTAATGTAAGTTATGACTGGTATCATGTTCACTTCTCAGTAATATCAGTTCTGGCTGGTATCATGTTCACTTCTCAGTAATATCAGTTATGGCTGTATCATGTTAACTTAATGTAAGTTATGACTGGTATCATGTTCACTTCTCAGTAATATCAGTTCTGGCTGGTATCATGTTCACTTCTCAGTAATATCAGTTATGGCTGGTATCATGTTAACTTAATGTAAGTTCTGGCTGGTATCAGGTTAACTTAATGTAAGTTCTGGCTGGTATCATGTTCACTTCTCAGTAATATCAGTTATGGCTGGTATCATGTTAACTTCTCAGTAATATCAGTTATGGCTGGTATCATGTTAACTTAATGTAAGTTCTGGCTGGTATCATGTTAACTTAATGTAAGTTCTGGCTGGTATCATGTTAAATTAATGTAAGTTCTGGCTGGTATCATGTTCACTTCTCAGTAATATCAGTTATGGCTGGTATCATGTTAACTTCTCAGTAATATCAGTTATGGCTGGTATCATGTTAACTTCTCAGTAATATCAGTTCTGGCTGGTATCATGTTAACTTAATGTAAGTTCTGGCTGGTATCATGTTCACTTCTCAGTAATATCAGTTATGGCTGTGTATCATGTTAACATCTCAGTAATATCAGTTCTGGGCTGGTATCATGTCACTTCTCAGTAATATCAGTTATGGCTGGTATCATGTTATTATTAATCTAAGTTCTGGCTGGTATCATGTTAAATTAATGTAAGTTCTGGCTGGTTCATGGTCACTTCTCAGTAATATCAGTTCTGGCTGGTATCATGTTAACTTCTCAGTAATATCATTCTGGCTGGTATCATGTTAACTTAATGTAAGTTCTGGCTGGTATCATGTTCACTTCTCAGTAATATCAGTTCTGGCTGGTATCATGTTAACTTAATATCAGTTCTGGCTGGTATCTGTTAACTTAATATCAGTTTCTGGCTGGTATCATGTTCACTTCTCAGTAATATCAGTTCTGGCTGGTATCATGTTAACTTAATATCAGTTCTGGCTGGTATCATGTTAACTTAATATCAGTTCTGGCTGGTATCATGTTCACTTCTCAGTAATATCAGTTCTTGCTGGTATCATGTTCACTTCTCAGTAATATCAGTTCTGGCTGGTATCATGTTAACATAATGTATGTTTCTGGGTGGTATCATGTTAACTTAATGTAAGTTCTGGCTGGTATCATGTTCACTTCTCTGTAATATCAGTTCTGGCTGGTATCATGTTCACTTCTCAGTAATATCAGTTCTGGCTGGGTATCATGTTAACTTCTCAGTAATATCAGTTCTGGCTGGTATCATGTTAACTTAATGTAAGTTCTGGCTGGTATCATGTTCACTTCTCAGTAATATCAGTTCTGGTTGGTATCATGTTAACTTAATATCAGTTCTGGCGGGTATCATGTTAACTTAATATCAGTTCTGGCTGGTATCATGTTCACTTCTCAGTAATATCAGTTCTGGCTGGTATCATGTTAACTTAATGTAAGTTATGGCTGGTATCATGTAACTTCTCAGTAATATCAGTTCTGGCTGGTATCATTTTCACTTCTCAGTAATATCAGTTCTGGCTGGTATCATGTTCACTTCTCAGTAATATCAGTTCTGGCTGGTATCATGTTAACATAATGTATGTTCTGGCTGGTATCATGTTAACTTAATGTAAGTTCTGGCTGGTATCATGTTACTTCTCAGTAATATCAGTTCTGGCTGGTATCATGTTCACTTCTCAGCGATATCAGTTCTGGCTGGTATCATGTTAACTTAATGTAAGTTCTGGCTGGTATCATGTTCACTTCTCAGTAATATCAGTTATGGCTGGTATCATGTTAACATCTCAGTAATATCAGTTCTGGCTGGTATCATGTTCACTTCTCAGTAATATCAGTTATGGCTGGTATCATGTTAAAGTAATCTAAGTTCTGGCTGGTATCATGTTAAATTAATGTAAGTTCTGGCTGGTATCATGTTCACTTCTCAGTAATATCAGTTCTGGCTGGTATCATGTTAACTTCTCAGTAATATCAGTTCTGGCTGGTATCATGTTAACTTAATGTAAGTTCTGGCTGGTATCATGTTCACTTCTCAGTAATATCAGTTCTGGCTGGTATCATGTTAACCTTATATCAGTTCTGGCTGGTATCATGTTAACTTAATATCAGTTCTGGCTGGTATCATGTTCACTTCTCAGTAATATCAGTTCTGGCTGGTATCATGTTAACTTAATGTAAGTTATGGCTGGAATCATGTTAACTTCTCAGTAATATCAGTTTCTGGCTGGTATCATGTTCACTTCTCAGTAATATCAGTTCTTGCTGGTATCATGTTCACTTCTCAGTAATATCAGTTCTGGCTGGTATCATGTTAACATAATGTATGTTCTGGCTGGTATCATGTTAACTTAATGTAAGTTCTGGCTTGTATCATGTTCACTTCTCTGTAATATCAGTTCTGGCTGGTATCATGTTCACTTCTCAGTAATATCAGTTCTGGCTGGTATCATGTTAACTTCTCAGTAATATCAGTTCTGGCTGGTATCATGTTAACTTAATGTAAGTTCTGGCTGGTATCATGTTCACTTCTCAGTAATATCAGTTCTGGTTGGTATCATGTTAACTTAATATCAGTTCTGGCGGGGTATCATGTTAACTTAATATCAGTTCTGGCTGGTATCATGTTAACTTCTCAGTAATATCAGTTATGGCTGGTAATCATGTTAACTTCTCAGTAATATCAGTACTGGCTGGTATCATGTTAACTTAATGTAAGTTCTGGGCTGGTATCATGTTAACTTCTCAGTAATATCAGTTCTGTCTGGTATCATGTTAACTTAATGTAAGTTCTGGCTGGTATCATGCTTAACTTAATGTAAGTTCTGGCTGGTATCATGTTCACTTCTCAGTAATATCAGTTCTGGCTGGTATCATGTTAACATAATGTATGTTATGGCTGGTATCATGTTAACTTAATGTAAGTTCTGGCTGGGTATCATGTTAACTTCTCAGTAATATCCGTTCTGACTGGTATCATGTTCACTTCTCAGTAATATCAGTTCTGGCTGGTATCATGTTAACTTAATGTAAGTTCTGGCTGGTATCATGTTCACTTCTCAGTAATATCAGTTCTGGCTGGTATCATGTTAACTTCTCAGTAATATCAGTTCTGGCTGGTATCATGTTCACTTCTCAGTAATATCAGTTCTGGCTGGTATCATGTTAACTTAATGTAAGTTCTGGCTGGTATCATGTTAAATTAATGTAAGTTCTGGCTGGTATCATGTTCACTTCTTCTCAGTAATATCAGTTCTGGCTGGTATCATGTTAACTTCTCAGTAATATCAGTTCTGGCTGGTATCATGTTAACTTAATGTAAGTTCTGGCTGGTATCATGTTCACTTCTCAGTAATATCAGTTCTGGCTGGTATCATGTTCACTTCTCAGTAATATCAGTTCTGGCTGGTATCATGTTAACTTCTCAGTAATATCAGTTCTGGCTGGTATCATGTTCACTTCTCAGTAATATCAGTTCTGGCTGGTATCATGTTAACTTAATGTAAGTTCTGGCTGGCTGGTATCATGTTTACTTAATGTAGTTCTGGCTGGTATCATGTTCACTTCTCAGTAATATCAGTTCTGGCTGGTATCATGTTACTTCTCAGTAATATCAGTTCTGGCTGGTATCATGTTCACTTCTCATATATCAGTTCTGGCTGGTATCATGTTAACTTAATGTAAGTTCTGGCTGGTATCATGTTACTTCTCAGTAATATCAGTTCTGGCTGGTATCATGTTCACTTCTCAGTAATATCAGTTCTGGCTGGTATCATGTTAACTTCTCAGTAATATCAGTTCTGGCTGGTATCATGTAACTTCTCAGTAATATCAGTTCTGGCTGGTATCATGTTAACTTCTCAGTAATTCAGTATGGCTGGTATCATGTTAACTTAATGTAAGTTCTGGCTGGTATCATGTTCCTTCTCAGTAATATCAGTCTGGCTGGTATCATGTTAACTTAATGTAAGTTCTGGCTGGTATCATGTTAACTTAATGTAATTTCTGGCTGGTATCATGTTCACTTCTCAGTAATATCAGTTCTGGCTGGTATCATGTTCACTTCTCAGTAATATCAGTTCTGGCTGGTATCATGTTCACTTCTCAGTAATATCAGTTCTGGCTGGTATCATGTTAACTTAATGTAAGTTCTGGCTGGTATCATGTTAACTTAATGTAAGTTCTGGCTGGTATCATGTTCACTTCTCAGTATTATCAGTTCTGGCTGGTATCATGTTCACTTCTCAGTAATATCAGTTATGGCTGGTATCATGTTAACTAATGTAAGTTCTGGCTGGTATCATGTTAACTTAATGTAAGTTCTGGCTGGTATCATGTTCACTTCTCAGTAATATCAGTTCTGGCTGGTATCATGTTAACTTAATGTAAGTTCTGGCTGGTATCATGTTAACTTAATGTAAGTTTCTGGCTGGTATCATGTTAACTTCATGTAAGTTCTGGCTGGTATCATGTTAACTTAATGTAAGTTCTGGCTGGTATCATGTTCACTTCTCAGTAATATCAGTTCTGGCTGGTATCATGTTAACTTAATGTAAGTTCTCTGGCTGGTATCATGTTAACTTAATGTAAGTTCTGGCTGGTATCATGTTAACTTAATGTAAGTTCTGGCTGGTATCATGTTAACTTCTCAGTATATCAGTTCTGGCTGGTATCATGTTAACTTCTCAGTAATATCAGTTCTGGCTGGTATCATGTTTAACTTAATATAAGTTCTGGCTGGTATCATGTTAACTTCTCAGTAATATCAGTTCTGTCTGGTATCATGTTCACTTCTCAGTAATATCAGTTCTGGCTGGTATCATGTTAACTTAATGTAAGTTCTGGCTGGTATCATGTTAACTTAATGTAGTTCTGGCTGGTATCATGTTCACTTCTCAGTAATATCATTTCTGGCTGGTATCATGTTAACTTCAGTAATATCATTCTGGCTGGTATCATGTTAACTTAATGTAAGTTCTGTCTGGTATCATGTTCACTTCTCAGTAATATCAGTTCTGGCTGGTATCATGTCTTAATGTAAGTTCTGGCTGGTATCATGTTACTTCTCAGTAATATCAGTTCTGGCTGGTATCATGTTAACTTCTCAGTAATATCAGTTCTCTGGCTGGTATCATGTTCACTTCTCAGTAATATCAGTTCTGGCTGGTATCATGTTAACTTAATGTAAGTTCTGGCTGGTATCATGTAACTTAATGTCAGTTCTGGCTGGTATCATGTTACTTAATGTAAGTTCTGGCTGGTATCATGTTAACTTCTCAGAATATCAGTTCTGGCTGGTATCATGTTACTTAATGTAAGTTCTGGCTGGTATCATGTTCACTTCTCAGTAATATCAGTTCTGGCTGGTATCATGTTAACTTCTCAGTAATATCAGTTCTGTCTGGTATCATGTTAACTTAATGTAATTCTGGCTGGTATCATGTTAACTTAAGTAAGTTCTTCTGGCTGGTATCATGTTAACTTAATGTAAGTTATGGCTGGTATCATGTTCACTTCTCAGTAATATCAGTTCTGGCTGGTATCATGTTCACTTCTCAGTAATATCAGTTATGGCTGGTATCATGTTAACTTCTCAGTAATATCAGTAGTTTCTGGCTGGTATCATGTTAACTTAATGTAAGTTCTGGCTGGTATCATGTTACTTAATGTAGTTCTGGCTGGTATCATGTTAACTTCTCAGTAATACTGGTATCATGTTCACTTCTCAGTATATCAGTTCTGGCTGGTATCATGTTCACTTCTCAGTAATATCAGTTCTGGCTGGTATCATGTTAACTTAATGTAAGTTATGACTGGTATCATGTTTCACTTCTCAGTAATATCAGTTCTGGCTGGTATCATGTTCACTTCTCAGTAATATCAGTTATGGCTGGTATCATGTTAACTTAATGTAGTTCTGGCTGGTATCATGTTAACTTAATGTAAGTTCTGCTGGTATCATGTTCACTTCTCAGTAATATCAGTTCTGGCTGGTATCATGTTAACTTCTCAGTAATATCAGTTCTGGCTGGTATCATGTTAACTTATGTAGTTCTGGCTGGTATCATGTTACTTAATGTAAGTTCTGGCTGGTATCATGTTAACTTAATGTAAGTTCTGGCTGGTATCATGTTCACTTCTCATTAATAGCAGTTATGGCTGTATCATGTTACTTCTCAGTAATATCATTATGGCTGGTATCATGTTAACTCTCACTTCTCAGTAATATCAGTTCTGGCTGGTATCATGTAACTTAATGTAGTTCTGGCTGGTATCATGTTCACTTCTCAGTAAATCAGTTATGGTGGTATCATGTTAACATCTCAGTATATCAGTTCTGGCTGGTATCATGTTCACTTCTCAGTAATATCAGTTCTGGCTGGTATCATGTTA
>NW_022264791.1:0-22983 GCF_002021735.2 Oncorhynchus kisutch
TCTTCTTTTCAAGTTGTATTTCTCAACAACTATGATGGATGAGTAACCAGCTTGATCTTCTCTGTTTTGGCTCAGTTTTTCACAACTGTCCTTCTTCTTCCTCTCAAACAGAATCTAAAGGGTGCTGGGCTCCATCTAGTTCACATCTGTCCCTCTCTCCTCTCAATTCATGGCCCTAAGGGTCTGGGCTCCATCTTAGTTCACATCTGTCCCTCTCTTCCCTCTCAAACAGGAACCTAAAGAGGTCTGGGCTCCATCTTAGTTCACATCTGTCCCTCTCTCTCCCTCTCAAACAGGGCCCCAAAGGGTCTGGGCCCCATCTTAGTTCACATCTGTCCCTCTCTCCCTCTCAAACAGGAACCTAAAGAGTCTGGGCTCCATCTTAGTTCACATCTGTCCCTCTCTCCCTCTCAAACAGGCCCTAAAAGGGTCTGGGCTCCATCTTAGTTCACATCTGTCCCTCTCTCCCTCTCAACATGAACCTAAAAGGGCCTGGGCGCCATCCTTAGTTCACATCTGTCCCTCTCATTCGCCCCTCTCAAACAGGGCCTAAAGGGTCCTGGGCTCCATCTTAGTTCACATCTGTCCCTCTCTCCCTCTCAAACAGGGCCCTAAAGGGTCTGGCTCCATCTTAGTTCACATCTGTCCCTCTCTCCCTCTCAAACAGAAACCTAAAGGGTCTGGGCTCCATCTTAGTTCACATCTGTCCCCTCTCTCCCTCTCAAACAGGAACCTAAAGGGTCTGGACTCCATCGTAGTTCACAATCTGTCCCTCTCTCCCTCTCAAACATGGCCGGAAGGGTCTGGGATCCATCTTTGTTGGGCGTCGGGGAACGGCGGGTCGCCAGGGGCGACCCACTGTTCATGTGATGGCTACCCAACAGCATCTACACCATCTCCATCTCCAGCACCACAGAGAACGGCAACAAGCCCTGGTACCTGGAGGTCTGCTCCTCCACACTGGCCACCACCTACAGCAGCGGGGAGTTCTATGACAGGAAGATAGTAAGTGTGTGTGTGTGTTGTGGTGTGTGTGTGTGTGTGGTGTGTGTGTGTGTGTGTGTGTGTGTGTGTGGTGTGTGTGTGTGTGTGTGTGTGTGTGTGTGCGTGCGTGCGTGCGTGTGTGTGCGTGCATGCTTGTGTGTGAGGTGCAAGCCCTAGTACTTGGAGGTCTGCTCTTCGTGGCAAGTTTTACAGAAGGAAAATAGTTGAGTTTTGAGGGAGTGTTGATGTTTAAATCAAGTGTGCCTTTGTCTGCTTTGCCATGGAAGGAAGGCTGTTTAGTTGCAGGGTTACAAACCATAAAAGCCAAGGAACGCTAGTACACATTATTATGGCATCCTTCATTCTGTCAAATGTACATTTACATCTAAGCAGATTAACATTCAGACTGCTATGATACAGTCAGTGGCCAGACTCAAACACATGCACACACACTCTCACTCTCTTTCAGAAACATGCTATCATTCATTCTGGCATTCCTAAACACACACACACATGCACACGCACGCACACACACACACACACACACACACACACACACACACACACACACACACACACACACACACACACACACACACACACACACACCACACACTCACACTCACACTCACACTCACACACACACTCACAACACTATCCCCATATCATGTTTTTGATGTCCTCTGGGATAAGGGAATGGTGAAGCGTTGCCAAAGCACAGACATGCCACATCCATCAACTACACACTGTTTTCCCCCAACTACACAGAGATGGCCTCCCCTTACTGGAATTATGACAGCGTCAACAACTTGGACACATCTCAAATGTGCTGTTTGTGTTGCTCTTTTTAACAAATATCCACCATCCATTTTAATGAGGAAAGGTTGCTGCTGGACTAGGATAATATTTAGCCAGGCTTGTGCTTGACAGAGGAGAGGCATGCTGACCAAGTCACATACGTTGCATGGACTCAGTCTCTGTGCAATAATAGTGTTTAAGAAGAGTTTTAATGACTACTTCATCTCAGTATCACACACATACAATTATCTGTAAGGTCCCTCAGCTGAGAAGTGCATTTCAAACAGATTCAACCATAAAGACCAGGGAGGTTTTCTAATGCTTCACAAAGAAGGGTACTTATTGGTAGATAGGCTTTAAAAAAAGCAGACATTCAATATCCCTTTGAGCATTGTGAAGTTATTAATAACACATTGGATGGTATATCAATACACCCAGTCACAACAAAGACACAGGCGTCCTTCCTAACTCAGTTGCCTGAGAGGAAGGAAACCGCTCAGGGATTTCACCATGAGGCCATTGGTGACTTTAAAACAGTCACAGAGTTTAAATGGCTGGGATAAGAGAAAACTGAGGATCGATTAACAACATTGTAGTTACTCCACAATACTAAGCCTGTACAGAATAAAAAATATTCCAAAACATGCATCCTGTTTGGAATAAGGTACTAAAGTAAAACTGCCCAAAAATTGGCTAAGAAATTAACTTTATGTCCTGAATACTAAGTGTTATGTTTTGGGCAAATCCAGCACACATCACTGAGTACCACTCTTCATATTTTACAGCATGGTTGTGGCTGCATCATGTTATGGGTCTGCTTGTCATCACCAAGGACTATGGATTTTATAGGATACAAATAAACGGAATAGAGCTAGGCACAGGCAAAATCCTAGAGGAAAACCTTGTTCAGTATGCTTTCCAACAGACACTGGAGATTAATTAAGGACAATAACCTAAAACACAAGGCCAAATATACACTGGGGGTGCTTACCAAGATTAAAAAGGAAAGCAATTCCACAAATTCACTTTTAACAAGGCACACTTGTTAATTGAAATTAATTCCAGGTGACTACCTCATGAAGCTGGTTGAGAGAATACCAAGCGTGTGCAAAGCTGTCATCAAGGCAAAGGGTGGCTACTTTAAAAATCTCATATATAAAATATATTTTGATAAAATTGTAAAAATCACGAAAAACCTTTGAATGAGTAGTTGTGACCAAACTTTTGACTGGTACTGTATGTAAATGACATATTTCTGTATTTCATTTTCATTTGCAAAACAATTATTAGATATAAATACATTTTCTTTGCTGATGCAACCTGTTATTCCCATGCCGTCTCCCATCCAAGTACTAACCTGGCCCAAAATTTCTAAAAAACGTGTTTTCACTTTGTCATTATGGGGTATTGTTTGTAGATGGGTAAGGGAAAAGAATGATTAAATACATTTTGAATTCAGGCTGTAAAACAACAAAATGTGGAATTAGTCAAGGGGTATGAATACTTTCTGAAGGCCCTGTAAGTAGTTCATTGAATTTTCATAAAATTCAAATGTTTTGCTGGCTTACAGGTAGAGATAAAACAGATAGTGAGTATTTTGTGGGTGGAAACTTGGACAAAAGATAGATAGGTCTGTGTTTAGAGATGCTATATTGATGGATGCTAGTTCAATTAAATGTCAGGGTTGTGTTCACTACATTCCACAAATCTGAAAGTAGTGGATTGGTGGAGGCATAGGCTAGAGCTTTTATTTCTATTTATTTTAGTTTACAGCACCAGGTATTCCAGGCTGTCTCCCATCCAAGTACTAACCATGCCCGACTCTGCGAAGCTACTGAGATCAGAAAATATCAGGCGTGTTCAGGGTGGTTTGGCCTCAAGTGTAATTTAAAACATAATAATTATCCCCGAATTACGACCTTGGCTCATCGCTACTCGGGAGAGACCAGTACAACTCCCGTATGGGCTCGGGAGAGACCAGTACAACTCCCGTATGGGCTCGGGAGAGACCAGTACAACTCCCGTATGGGCTCGGGAGAGACCAGTACAACTCCCGTATGGGCTCGGGAGAGACCAGTACAACTCCCGTATGGGCTCAGGAGAGACCAGTACAACTCCCGTATGGGCTCGGGAGAGACCAGTACAACTCCCGTATGGGCTCGGGAGAGACCAGTACAACTCCCGTATGGGCTCGGGAGAGACCAGTACAACTCCCGTATGGGCTCGGAGAGACCAGTACAACTCGCGTATGGGCTCGGGAGAGACCAGTACAACTCGCGTATGGGCTCGGGAGAGACCAGTCCAACTCGCGTATGGGCTCGGGAGAGACCAGTACAACTCCCGTATGGGCTCGGGAGAGACCAGTCCAACTCCCGTATGGGAGTTAGCAGATCCCCCAGCATTCAGAGATCCCTCGCTTACAATTCTTTAAAATTACAAACTTATAAATGTGTTTACTTAACTTGAAAGCAGTCCAGGGACAAGGAGACGTAAATCCACACTTAGGTTTGGTATACATAGCCATTACCACTAACTGCTAACATAAGCATTTTCTAACAAACCTACAACAGTCAATGTATCCCAAAGTAGAAGTATCCTTCAAAAAGCGCGGCATGACGTGGTAAAAACAAATCTGGTCCAAATCATCTCAAACTGTAGCAGGGGCATAGGTGAACACAACAAGTGTGTCTAGCTGTTTCTCATTGACTGCTTCCAAGGTAAAGAAAGTAAATGTAATATGCAATTTTGTAATTTGGGTGAACTATCCCTTTAAGGCCCTGGTGTGATAACTCTGGGTGGGGCTCTGACCTCCTGGGCTCAGGGGACATATTTGTCAAGATGCTTGATACAGCCCTCTGGGGCTGTGGATCCTGTACCTCTCGCTGCCCCCTCCCCTGCCTATGGTCTAGACCAACACTGTGGGTGTCCTGGTTAGTTTTTACAGGGACCAAATTGAGAATAATATTTACTGAGTTGAGCAGAAGCTGAACCTGTGGCCCAAGCCCAGTACACATGGTGGGGCAGTGGTGGTATTTGGTATTTATTAGTATCCCCATTAGCCGCTGCAAAAGCAGCTACTCTTCCTGGTGGTGGGTGGCAGGGTTTACGGCGAGGTTCTGCCCTTCTCCTCTCACCCATCTGTCATGTACTTTAACAAGCCTGGGCTATGTGTTCCCTGCTCCGGCATCCAGTTAACAGTCAATTGGTCTTTCCTCGCCAAGAGTCCCAAATAGCCTCCACTCATTGCTGTCTCCTTGCCGTCATTACTATTGATTTGTGAGAATGTTGTATGTGAGTGAGAGTGTAGTGGCAAAGGGAACAAGAAAAGGAAGCTGCATAAGAGTATTAGGACATAACCCAAGATGCCAAAAAACAAGTTCCTGTACTTAGTCATTATTATGTCATCACTACTGTAAATAACTGTAAATATTACTGTAAATAGAATGTATGTTGTATTGATATAGTTTGTGTGTCTCGACAGGCAACTGATTGTACAGTGCATTGTGTGGTTTAGGGAACACATTTCTGAGTGTCAGTCTTTGTGGCAGCCATTCTAACAAGAAGAAATGAATGTAAAGAAAGATGATGAGTGAATAAGATGTAATCTCTGTCGTTTTCCCTTCTGTCAGGTGACCACAGACCTGCGGCAGCGATGTACTGATGGCCACACTGGTACCTCTGTGTCGGCTCCCATGGTGGCTGGGGTCATCGCTCTCACTCTGGAGGCCAAGTCAGTACCCCTCTCTCTCTACCCTATCCCTTCATCCCTCTCTCTCTCTACCCTATCCCTCCATCGCTCTCTCTTTCTACACTATCCCTCCATCCCTCTCTCTCTACACTATCCCTCCATCCCTCTCTCTCTCTAGACTATCCCTCCATCCCTCTCTCTCTCTAGACTATCCCTCCATCCCTCTCTCTCTCTACACTATCCCTCCATCCCTCTCTCTCTCTAGACTATCCCTCCATCCCTCTCTCTCTCTAGACTATCCCTCCATCCCTCTCTCTCTCTACACTATCCCTCCATCCCTCTCTCTAGACTATCCCTCCATCCCTCTCTCTCTCTACACTATCCCTCCATCCCTCTCTCTCTCTACACTATCCCTCCATCCCTTTCTCTCTCTACCCTATTCTCCCATCCCTCTCTCTCTCTCTCTTTCTACCCTATCCCCCATGCCTCTCTCTCTACCCTATCCCCCCTCTCTCTCTCTACACAATCCCTCCATCCCTCTCTCTCTTTAACCTATTCCCCCATGCCTCTCTCTCTCTACCCTATCCCCCCATGTCTCTCTCTCTCTACCATATCCATCCATCCCTCTCTCTCTCTACCCTATCCCTCCATCCCTCTCTCTACCATATCCCTCCATCCCTCTGTCTCTCTACCCTATCCCCATCCCTCTCTCTCTCTACCCTATCCCCCCATCCCTCTCTCTCTCTACCCTATCCCTCCATCCTTCTTTCTCTCTCTACCCTATCCCTCCATCCCTCTCTCTCGCTACACTATCCCTCTCTCTCTCTACCCTATCCCCCATCCCTCTCTCTCTACCCTATCCCTCCATCCCTCTTTCTCTCTCTACCCTATCCCTCCAGCCCTCTCTCTCTCTACCCTATCCCTCCAGCCCTCTCTCTCTCTACCCTATCCCTCCAGCCCTCTCTCTCTCTACCCTATCCCTCCATCCCTCTCTCTCTCTACCCAATCCCTCCATCCCTCTCTCTCTCTACACTATCCCTCCATCCCTCCTTCTCTCTCTACCCTATCCCTCCATCTCTCTTTCTCTCTCTATCCTATCCCTCCATCCCTCTCTCTCTACCCTATCCCTCCATCTCTCTCTCTACCCTATCCCTCCATCCCTCTTTCTCTCTCTACCCTATCCCTCCATCCCTCTTTCTCTCTCTACCCTATCCCTCCATCCCTCTTTTCTTGTTTCTGTCTACCATCTGTCCGTCCGTCCGTCTGTCTGATTAGACCTTTCAGTGACATCTGTCCTGTCAAGGAGGTCTTATCTTGACATTGCACAGACTCTGGAGTCTCAACATCGTGGCGTTTTTCTCATAACTGGTTCATTACTGTGGAAGGACATCCCTTTTCAGGGTCCACATTCTTTTAGGAGAACGGTTCATGGGATGTTTTGGCACGCACGCCAAATGCACGCATCACACACATACATTTGAGCTGAGGAACTCAGGTAGTAGCAGGGGTGATTTGTGTTCACACCTTCAGTAGCTCTGCACCTGTGGATCAGGGACTATTAGACTATTCCCACGTCTGTAGATAACAGAGAATAATTGAAGATAATAATAGATGGAATACTAACTAGATGTGTTAATGGTGTTCTATCTTACTGCTGTTACTGGGTCATGTAGCTCATAGTTGTTTCCTAGACAGTGGGAGGAGCCCCGGATATACACTATGTGCGTAATACTCAATTATAAAGTGGTTGGAGCCCTGAATGCTGACAGGCTGACAGCCGTGGTAGATCACGGGTTTGACAATACATGCATTTTTACTGCTCTAATTACGTGCTTAATACACAATTAGACAATGATACACAATGATACGACTGCAGAATGGGGTACATTTCATTTGATCGCTCTACATCAGATTTTAATGAGCGAATTGATCTTCTAAATGATTTAAATGAAGTAAAACGTCAAACTATTTGTGAGTGACTTGTGCAAATACATTTGACTTATTTCTATAGTTTTCTACTTTTGGCCATACTGTATAAGGAAAACAATATGGGTAAACAGCTGTCATTTCTTACTGCCTTCTTTGTGATTTTCTTAAGACCCGGGCACAAACCACAAGCTAAGTCATGAAAACTGGATGTATTGGGTCGTGTTCATCAGGGCACGCTGCAACACATTTATTTATGTTGTTCCAGCCCATTGGTCAGCTGGAGAGATATCCAGCACCTGCTGGTCAAGACATCCAGGCCTGTCCACCTGAAGGCCAACGACTGGAAGACCAACGCAGCCGGACACAGAGGTAGCTACAGTACAATGGACTCCTCCTGTACCAGTGGAGGCTGGTGGAGGGAGAGATGGGGAGGACAGGCATTTTTCCTCCACCAGCCTCCGCTGTCTTATACTGTATGGCAGTGTTCGTTAACTTGGTCCTTCAGAGATCCCCCAGCATTCAGAGATCCCCCCCCCAGCATTCAGAGATCCCCCAGTATTCAGAGATCCCCCAGTATTCAGAGATCCCCAGTATTCAGAGATCCCCCAGCATTCAGAGATCCTGCAGTATTCAGAGATCCCCCAGCATTCAGAGACCCACCAGTATTCAGAGATCCCCCAGTATTCAGAGATCCCTCAGCATTCAGAGATCCCCCAGCATTCAGAGATCCCCCAGCATTCAGAGAACCCTCAGCATTCAGACATCCCCCAGTATTCAGAGATCCCTCAGCCATTGCACATATTTGTTCTGTTCCAGCACTTGTGTTGGTTTATGATTTCTACGTAATTGCTCTCCTTTGACTCACAAGGCACACTGTAGAGCTGAGTGGGTGTGTGTATGTACGTGTGAGTGTGTGTGTTTGATTAGGGCTGGTACCTCTCATCACTTCACCTGGAGAGGAAGGTGTAACATTTGAACTGTTTGGTATAAATCCATCATCAGCTGTGTAGTAGTTACACCAGTTCAGGATATGCTTCCTCCCTGCCCTCCCACGGAATTAAAGAAAGGAAAACAGAAAGATGGAATGTAATCATTTAGGGCAGCTTTCTCTTTAGAAGCTTCACTCATCCATTTAGACACAGGTCTAACTCCTTCTCATCTCTCTCTCCCTCTCTCTCTCTCCCTCTCTCTCTCTCGCTCCACCCCTCCCTCTCTCTCAGTGAGTCACCTGTATGGCTTTGGGCTGGTGGATGCGGAGGGTATGGTGGTGGAGGCTAAGAAGTGGAGGAGTGTTCCTACCCAGCACACCTGTACTAGGATGTCTGAACGACGTACCAGGTGAGGAAGCAGCGCCCTACCAGTTATGTGGTTCCCTTTGTGCCAAGACAACCTGTAACATTCGGAAAACATTTTAAAAAATGTTCAAATACCCATTCAGGAGGGTTGTGGTATATTTGGTGAAGGATTCAGAATGTTTCAGATAGAACTCTTAATGGATAGAGCTCAAACAAGTCCTTGTTCTACTGGATACACACACACACACACACACACACACACACACACACACACACACACACACACACACACACACACACACACACACACACACACACACACACACACACACACACACACACACACACACATTCAGACACACATTCAGACACACACACACACACACATTCAGACACACATTCAGACACACACACACACACATACACAATCAGAAACACACACACACACACACACATTCAGACACACATTCAGACACACACACACACACACATACACATTCAGACACACATTCAGACACACACACACACATACACATTCAGAAACACACACACACATACACACGCACATACAAACATACATACAAACATACATACACACACATACACACATACACACACACGTCCTCCTCCCTCACATACCACTAGTGTTATATTCTAGCTGTTATAAACTGTAATATGTGAAAACAGGGATCTGATGATTATAATGCTTTGTAATTAAATCTGTTTATTTTCATCAGGAGGATATGGTCAGTAATTGGGGGATGTCTATGCATGATGAGCTCATAGCAGGCTGTTGAATATGCGTAGCGTCTAGGTGTTTATGAAGCACATAGAGGCACTGACTATTATTATTATTATATATTATAAGATAATAAAAACAGAGTTGTTTATCGCCGGATGAACTTGTCTACACCTTGTCTACAACTTGTGTGTGTGTGTGTGTGTGTGTGTGTGCGTGTGTGTGTTTGTTTTTGTTTGTGTGAGTGCACTACTTTTGAGCCCTATTCCCTATATAGTGCATTATGTTTCATCCCTACAAAGTACATTACATTTAATCCTTATTCTCTATATAGTGCACTACGTTTGAGCCCTGTTCCCTATAGGAGATAAAACTGGATCCATCTAGGGTCAGTGACTGCCTGGCTGCCATCCACTTGACTTGAGAGAAACAAAATGGCTGTTGTTTGTTTATGTAACGATGTGAAGATGTCATTCCATTCCAAAAAAGCAAGAGAATAAGAAGTGAAAACTGTCTCAGAAGAAAACACCCACTCAGAAGTTAGTTGTGGACACATAGGGAGCCACTTTGCATTTAAAGGGGCAATCAGCAGTTGCTACATCCATTTTTGGACTGATATGTACCCATTGATTCTTGAAAAATATAACATAAAATATAGCATATAACATATGCCTCATGAGCTTAGATCAACTGTTGTACCCCATCAGAACCCAAAATATAAGCTTGTTTTACTCCAATGTTTGTCAACAATGTAAATGTAAACAAACACTATATAGCCTTAAAACATGGTTAAAACTATAATGTGGATATCATGGATGGTCAGTCCTTGCATCCATAGCACTGTTTATGATTTTAATTCATTACATCTCTCCAGCCCCATCCCTCAGCTTTTTTAACAGAAAAATAGTTAGTTTCTACTGCTGATTGCCCCTTTAATGGTTCATTTCAAAGACCACTGGTTTTTACACTGCCAAAAACGCTCAAAAAGAGGGGAAATATCAAACGCTGTGAGCTTCTTTCCATTCCCTTATCATAGGATTGACTCCTACTCTGCCAAGTTTGACAATGGACCGAGCTGAGTCGTGTTAGCTATCATCACCATGGTGCTGTTGTGCCTGGCACAAACTTGGGGACACTTTTTACGGGTGCACAGGGGAGCTGCTGGGCTATGTGTGTCACTATGTTCTGGTACTGCAGCTGTGGCACTAGTGTTCCATTTGAACAGAGAATAGTTTCTCATCATTCCTAGACGTTGCTCCTGAGATGCACAGGGATCAGAGTGGAGGATGGCTTGTGTGTGTGTGTGTGTGTGTGTGTGTGTGTGTGTGTGTGTGTGTGTGTGTGTGTGTGTGTGTGTGTGTGTGTGTGTGTGTCTGTGTGTGTTTGTCCATGGGCCAGAACCTCTCAACTTATTCCTGCCACACAAAACCCATACAGATCCCTGGTTGGTTGCGTGTGGGTGAGAACAGCAAATGTGTAAAGCAAGAACTACAGGACAGTAACTCCTGTAGCTACACAAAATGGTGATCCTGTGTATTTGCAGAGCAAAAATATGCAGACGTGTTATTTTAACCAGTTTAATGGAACTAAATGTACACTACAATTCAGAAGTTTGGGGTCACTTAGAAATGTCCTTTTTGTCCATTTTTTGTCCATTAAAATAACATCAAATTGATCAGTAATACAGTGTAGACATTGTTAATGTTGTAAATGACTATTGTAGCTGGAAACAGCAGATTTTTAAAACTGAATATTTACATAGGTGTACAGAGGCCCATTATCAGCAACCATCACTCCTGTGTTCCAATGGCACATTGTGTTAGCTAATCCAAGTTTATCATTTTAAAAGGCTAATCATTAGAAAACCTTTTTGCAATTATGTTAGCACAGCAATAAAACTGGCCTTCTTTAGACGAGTTGAGTATCTGGAGCATCAGCACTTGTGGGTTCGATTAAGGGCTCAAAATGTCCAGAAACAAATCAACTTTCTTCTGAAACTCATCAGTCTATTCTTGTTCTGAGAAATGAAGGCTACTCCATGCGAGAAACTGTCAAGAAACTGAAGATCTCATACAACACTGTGTACTACTCCCTTCACAGAACAGCTCAAACTTGCTCTAACCAGAATAGAAAGAGGAGTGGGAGGCCCCGGTGCACAACTGAGCAAGAGGACAAGTACATTAGAGTGTCTAGTTTTAGAAACAGACGCCTCACACGTCCTCAACTGGCAGCTTCATTAAATAGTACCCGCAAAACACCAGTCTCAACGTCAACAGTGAAGAGGCGACTCAGGGATGCTGGCCTTCTAGGCAGAGTTCCTCTGTCCAGTCTCAATGTCAACAGTGAAGAGGGACCCCGGGATGCTGGCCTTCTAGGCAGAGTTCCTCTGTCCAGTCTCAACGTCAACAGTGAAGAGGCGACTCCGGGATGCTGGCCTTCTAGGCAGAGTTCCTCTGTCCAGTCTCAACGTCAACAGTGAAGAGGCGACTCCGGGATGCTGGCCTTCTAGGCAGAGTTCCTCTGTCCAGTCTCAACGTCAACAGTGAATAGGCGACTCCGGGATGCTGGCCTTCTAGGCAGAGTTCCTCTGTGTTCTTTTGCCCATTTCAATCTTTTCTTTTTATTGGTCAGTCTGAGATATGGCTTTTTCTTTGCAACTCTGCCTAGAAGGCCAGCATCCCGGAGTCCCTCTTCACTGGAATGTAAAGAAATTATCAGTGCTTTCTCGCTGGTCACACACTGGTTGAATCAATGTTTTTTCCGCATCATTTCAATGGAATTACGTTGAACCAATGTGGAATAGACGTTGAATTGACCTCTGTGCCCAGTGCGATGTGCTTTTATGGTCTGTCCTACACTCTTAGAAAAAAAGGTTCCAAAATGGTGCTTTGGCTGTTCCCATATGAGAACCCTTTTTGGTTTCTGGTAGAACCCTTTTTGGTTTCAGGTAGAACCCTTTTGGGTTTCATGTAGAAAGGGTTCTATCTGGAACCCAAAAGTGTTCTACCCGGAACCAAAAATGGTTCTTCAAAGGGTTCTCCTATGGGGACAGCCGAAGAACCCTTTTAGGTTCCAGGTAGCACTTTTTTTCTACGAGTGTAGGAAGTCAGTTAGCCAATGATATGTGACAATAATTCAATTTCATATTGTCTGCTTTCTATTCACTCTGTCACTGCCTGGGTACTTCCCTTAGTAACACAACTCTCCTCTAACACCCCATGCAGTCTATAATACAGTCTACATTTGTCTAATACAGTCGTTTCAGAAAAGGGTGGCTTTTAGGGTAGCAGTATGTTTCACATGTCTGGTTGTCTTTGATTTGTGAGTGGCCCCAGGCTTGCATAACAGTGATACTGCTTCTGACTCAGTCCTTCACAGAAAAACAGGAAGGAAAGAGAAAACATTGCTTTGATTCGAGGAAACCATTTTTTTTTTAAACATTCACCACTTTGCAACGGAGACACATTGAATAGGTTCAGAGCTTACTTTTTTCTCAAGGATGTTCAAGGCAATCTTCTTGTTTAGAAAATCATTTTTGAAAGGCTTTAATATATTATCTTCACATTTCAATAGAAGCTTTCACAGAAAGTTATTCTTAAATTGAAATGCAATACTTGAGATGCTTTTTCTACCTCTTTCTGGGAAATAGGCTTCTTTCTTTCTGGCATTGTGCATCTTTCGCAATGAATATGAGAGAACCAATCTCAATGAGAGAACCAATCTCATACTGTGGCTCTTAGCCAATAAAAACAGTCCTCAATCAGCTCTAAGAGGTTAGAGGTCAGCTGGGTTTTAATTGAGATGGGGAATAAGATGGAATATTAAAGTGGACAATAATATCCACCACTGCCCTATCCCAAATCAACCCCTACTCCCCCCTCTCTTAAGGCGTCCGCATGCATTACACCTGAAAGAGTTCGGAACAGTTAGTGCATATATTATGACAACATTTTGTGACGTCTTTGTCTGTTTTGGTCTTCGGGCTAAGGTCTTCGGCTGTTCGTGTGCACTACATTTTTTCTCGAAGCAAGTCGAAGTTGGTAGCCGAAGTCTACACCCCTTCGACGGTGATTGGTCAATAGTAGGGATTCTTCAACGTGAGACAAATCGTTTTCATGCTAACATCTTAGTTAGATGTTGCGCAACTAAGATTTCTTTGGCAAAATTTATGACAGATTTCTTGAATTATCTTGGAATAATTCGGACTATTTTGAAGTGGACAAACCATACTATTACTAGTACTTGTTTTTCAAGTGAAGGTGTTTCACAGGAGTATGGGAGCACTGTCCTGTATGTTTTAACTCCAACCCTGTTCCTGGAGAGTTACTGTCCTGTAGGTTTTAACTCCGACCCTGTTCCTGGAGAGTTACCATCCTGTATGTTTTAACTCCAACCCTGTTCCTGGAGAGTTACCATCCTGTATGTTTTAACTCCAACCCTGTTCCTGGAGAGTTACTGTCCTGTAGGTTTTAACTCCAACCCTGTTCCTGGAGAGTTACCATCCTATATGTTTTAACTCCAACCCTGTTCCTGGAGAGTTACTGTCCTGTAGGTTTTAACTCCAACCCTGTTCCTGGAGAGTTACCATCCTGTATGTTTTAACTCCAACCCTGTTCCTGGAGAGTTACTGTCCTGTAGGTTTTAACTCCAACCCTGTTCCTGGAGAGTTACCATCCTGTATGTTTTAACTCCAACCCTGTTCCTGGAGAGTTACTGTCCTGTAGGTTTTAACTCCGACCCTGTTCCTGGAGAGTTACCGTCCTGTAGGTTTTAACTCCGACCCTGTTCCTGGAGAGTTACCATCCTGTATGTTTTAACTCCAACCCTGTTCCTGGAGAGTTACCATCCTGTATGTTTTAACTCCAACCCTGTTCCTGGAGAGTTACTGTCCTGTAGGTTTTAACTCCGACCCTGTTCCTGGAGAGTTACTGTCCTGTAGGTTTTAACTCCAACCCTGTTCCTGGAGAGTTACCATCCTGTATGTTTTAACTCCAACCCTGTTCCTGGAGAGTTACTGTCCTGTAGGTTTTAACTCCAACCCTGTTCCTGGAGAGTTACCATCCTGTATGTTTTAACTCCAACCCTGTTCCTGGAGAGTTACTGTCCTGTAGGTTTTAACTCCGACCCTGTTCCTGGAGAGTTACCATCCTGTATGTTTTAACTCCAACCCTGTTCCTGGGGAGTTACTGTCCTGTAGGTTTTAACTCCAACCCTGTTCCTGGAGAGTTACTGTCCTGTAGGTTTTAACTCCAACCCTGTTCCTGGAGAGTTACCATCCTGTATGTTTTAACTCCGACCCTGTTCCTGGAGAGTTACCATCCTGTATGTTTTACCTCCAACCCTGTTCCTGGAGAGTTATTGTCCTGTATGTTTTAACTCCAACCCTGTTCCTGGAGAGTTACCATCCTGTATATTTTAACTCCAACCCTGTTCCTGGAGAGTTACTGTCCTGTAGGTTTTAACGCCGACCCTGTTCCTGGAGAGTTACCATCCTGTATGTTTTAACTCCAACCCTGTTCCTGGAGAGTTACCATCCTGTATGTTTTAACTCCAACCCTGTTCCTGGAGAGTTACTGTCCTGTAGGTTTTAACGCCGACCCTGTTCCTGGAGAGTTACCATCCTGTATGTTTTAACTCCAACCCTGTTCCTGGAGAGTTACTGTCCTGTATGTTTTAACTCCGACCCTGTTCCTGGAGAGTTACCATCCTGTATGTTTTAACTCCAACCCTGTTCCTGGAGAGTTACTGTCCTGTAGGTTTTAACTCCAACCCTGTTCCTGGAGAGTTACCATCCTGTATGTTATAACTCCAACCCTGTTCCTGTAGAGTTACTGTCCTGTAGGTTTTAACTCCGACCCTGTTCCTGTAGAGTTACTGTCCTGTAGGTTTTAACTCCAACCCTGTTCCTGGAGATAACAAGATATCCTCAGGTCACCCCTAACAAAGGTCTCTGAACACTTCCCTCTCTAAAAAACATCTCACTCAATATGAACAGGGTATTCTGTGCACGTGTGTGTGTCAGTCTGCTAAACCAAAATCAACTTAGATCTTCCATGATTTACTGTACTACCACCCTGCCTGCCTGTCAGCGGTCCAAATGTCATCACCTCATATGACTCCCTTGGATAGGATCAGGAGCCTCCTGATAATAGAAGTCAAATGTCTAGTGAGGAATAAGGATTTGATTATGTACAGTAGCACATCCATCAAAGACTGTGTTCCTGCCACAGATTCTTAACACAGGGTGCTTCCCAAATGGCAGCCTATTCACTAGATAGTGCACTACATTTGACCTATTTGGGATGTAGCCACAGTCACGTATAGCAGCACTGGAGGGCATTGTGGACTGTTGGCAACGTGACACTGCTTTTATTATTGATTGGTGACAATCTGTCCGTCAGTGTGACATGTCACACTCTGTCACACACACATGCATGCAAACACACACTCGCTGTCTCTCTCTTCTTCTCTCTCTCGCTCTCTCTCTCGCTCTCTCTTGCTCTCTCTTGCTCTCTCTCACACACACACACAGACTCCCTCTCACTTACTCACCCACACACGTGCATGCACGCACGCACACACACTCACACACATACACACACACAGGCCTGTTGGTCTTCAGTTGGATTTTCATTAGCCTGGAGGCTGAGCCAATTGATTGCCTATGCTGATCCACCTCCGTCCAATAGAGTAGTGGAAAATATCCTGTCAGGTTTCATGAGAGAGATGACTATATCTCTGCTGTGTGTGTGTGTGTGTGTGTGTGTGCGTGTGCAAATGCGTGTGTCTGTGTCGTCTGTGCCTGTGCCTTTGTCTGTGCGTGCCTGTGTGTGCGTGCGTGCCTGTGTGTGCGTGTGTGCGTGCCTGTGTGTGCGTGTGTGCGTGCCTGTGTGTGTCTGTGTGTGCGTGTGTGTGCCTGTGTGTGTCTGTGTGTGCGTGTGTGTGTGCCTGTGTGTGCCTGTGTGTGTGCCTGTGTGTGCCTGTGTGTGTGCCTGTGTGTGCCTGTGTGTGTGTGCCTGCGTGTGCCTGCGTGTGCCTGTGTGTGCCTGTGTGTGCCTGTGTGTGTGTGCCTGTGTGTGTGTGCCTGTGTGTGCCTGTGTGTGCCTGTGTGCATCTGGATGGGGGGGATTACACATTTTGGATGGGGACATAGTTCTGTCATCCAAATCAGTGTTATTGACTTGCCATCTGTGGGTCATAAACAAAGCAACTGTGATTCAATGTCTTTAAACTGATGTGTTCGTAGATCAGTGGAAATATAACTGTTATTATGTGTTGCCTATGAAAACACATGAATACGCCTTTGGCATTTTGTTGCAGAAATGTTTCTGCTAGTAACTTGCTTTGAACATTGCTCATCCATATATTTATATATTCTTATTCCTTCCTATTACTTGTTAGATATTGCTGCACTGTCGGAGACTAAAAACACAAGCATTTCACTACACTCGATATAACATCTGCTAACCATGTGTATGTGACCAATACATTTGATTTGATTTGATGATGTGCCCACCAGAGGCTGTGAGAGAAGATCAGTGGGGAAAAAGAGAAAACCTGAACATGCATTTACAGCTGTATAATGCTCACTGTAAGGGGGTCACCATGAATTTGACATCTTTATAATGCTCACTGTAAGGGGGTTACCATGAATTTGACAGCTTTATAATGCTCACTGTAAGGGGGTTACCATGAATTTGACAGCTTTATAATGCTCACTGAAAGGGGGTTACCATGAATTTGACAGCTTTATAATGCTCACTGAAAGGGGGTCACCATGAATTTGACAGCTTTATAATGCTCACTGTAAGGGGGTTACCATGAATTTGACAGCTTTATAATGCTCACTGAAAGGGGGTTACCATGAATTTGACAGCTTTATAATGCTCACTGTAAGGGGGTTACCATGAATTTGACAGCTTTATAATGCTCACTGTAAGGGGGTTACCATGAATTTGACAGCTTTATAATGCTCACTGTAAGGGGGTCACCATGAATTTGACAGCTTTATAATGCTCACTGTAAGGGGGTTACCATGAATTTGACAGCTTTATAATGCTCACTGTAAGGGGGTCATCATGAATTTGACAGTAGCTTACAAGCAGCTCGGTGGTCAGTAACATTCTGTATTTCATATTACAGTACACCTTCTATAATATGAATATGGTATCAAAGCAAGTACTGTGTAATGACACACAGTACAATACTGTAACATTTACTTTATTATGCTGTAAAATAAAGTCAATGTTACTGTAATCGGAATGAATGAATGAATACATGAATGAATACATGAAATGAGGGGATGGGTTTGTATTTCACAGTATTTTACTGTGGGATTAGTGCAAGCAGTTTGGCTGCTAAGTGTTTCCACATTACAGCAAACAGTGTCAATGAATATGTTGTGTTTTATATCACTTGTACTTCTAGAGGCCTTAACAAATACTTCCAAACTGGCAGCGACTGCAGGGCAAACAGACCAAAAGGACATGGCAAAATGAACCATTTAAGGTATAAGACTTTCTGCCAGTCCAATCTGTTCCCTAGAAATGTTTCATTGATGGGGCACTTTAACCACATAGGAGTAAAATTGGTACAGCATTTTCGCTCATGGGTGCAACAAATATAGCCTCTTACGAGGTATGCTTCACAAAATGTTAATGAGACAGAAATAACAATACTGTGCACCCACTAGTGGACAAAATGGGTTTTGGCACTCAAAATATACAGTACGGTACTGTATTCTGTGGGGTAGAATTACAATACCATTTGAAAAACAGAACCAACTTTGGGAAACTTTGATTTACAGTATGGTGCAGTAAAATGTTTCAGAGTTTTTTACTGTTGATAATGTCTCAAATGACCTAATAAATTACAGTTCTCCGTCACAGTGCTCTATGTACTGTCATGACGTTGCCCTCTTTGGGTACAGCGAGCACCATCCCCCTCTCTCTGCTCCTACAACCAGGCTGCTGTGGTCAGTGAGGTCGTAATTCCTAGGGAAGACCCTGCCTCATGGCCACACAGTATAGAGACAGAGTGAAGTTTCATCATGTTTTCCACCTCACAGAACTTAAGGTGTGAACAACATTTATGTTCCGGAGAAGGTATAAAAGATTGGTGAAGAATTCAGCTACGAACTGGTCCGTTTGTTACATTTTGGTGAAGCTCATGGGAGACGGTGCGGCCACATTACCATAACGCTGTTTATATAATAGCCTCAGATATGAGGTTTTACATCTAATTGTTGTATAAGATGAATGAGTGAGGATGATACTGTTTGTAAAATTGTGTAATGTGATTTTGGACTGTTTAATGAAGGAAACTCCAAGTTGAACTAAATCAGAGGACCGCCCATGAGTCCAGTTGTCAGCGCCGTGTGTATAGGTGGCAGGGAAGTCAAAATGGAGTGTAAACGGAGTCTTTTAATAAATGTCCACGGAACAATGCTCCATAACACTAAAAGTACAGACATGAACAAACATGGGTACGAGGACCCGTCGCGCACCAACACAACAAATAAACAACACTGACAAATAAAACAATCTCTGACAAAGACATGAGGGAAAACAGAGGGTTAAATACACAACAGGTAATGAATGGGATTGAAAACAGGTGTGTGGGAAGACAAGACAAAACCAATGGAAAATGAAAAATGGATCAATGATGGCTAGAAGACCAGTGACGTCGAACGCCGAGCACCTCCCGAACAAGGAGAGGCAACGACTTCGGCAGAAGTCGTGACACCAGTTAGGGTCGGGCATCCTGAGACAGGTCCTTTTCTGCAATTCCAAATATAAACCCCAACTTTAAGAGGTTCTCAACAGACCATGTTTTTCTCCATTACGAGAGGACAAAGGTTGCAGACCATTGCTGAATCTTTTAACCATACCACGTGGTTAAACTCTTAGACTATCGATACCGACAGAATAAGAACAAGTCTTTGATATGAATTACTAGTCTGCAGCTAGGAATTCAGTATCATTTTTATTTTATTTTACTAGGCAAGTCAGTTAAGAACAAATTCTTATTTACAATGACGGCCTAGGAACAGTGGGTTAACTGCCTGTTCAGGGGCAGAACGACAGATTTGTACCTTGTCAGCTCGGGGGTTTGAACTTGCAACCTTCCGGTTACTAGTCCAACGCTCTAACCACTAGGCTACCCTGCCGCCCCATCATTGAAAGCAAAGAATGACAACCGCCGTAACATCTATTCTACAGCAACATGTTTGAATGTCGCTCTGAACTATCCCCTCAAAATTAGATTTGAGTTGCTTACTAAGAAGAAAGTGAATGTTCTTGAGAGGCAGAGTTACAGTTTTGACTTAGATCTGCTTGAAAATCTAGGGCAAGACTTGAAAATGGTGGCAATGATCAACAACCAATTTGTCAGAGCTTGAAGAATTAAAAAAATAATCATGTGCAAATATTATACTATCCAGGTGTGCAAAGGTCTTAGAAACTTACCCAGAAAGTCTCACAGCTGTATTCGCTGTCGAAGGTGATTCTAACTGGGGTGTGAGTACTTACGTAAATGAGATATCTATGTGTTTCATTTTCAATAAATTTGCTAAAATAATAAAAACCATGTTTTCACTTTGTCATTAAGGGGTATTGTGTGGAGGGGTGAGAAGAAGAAAAAACATCATTTTAATTCAGGCTGTAACACACAAACACACAGTTCATTTGCTCACACACAAATAACCCATACACACATTCATACTGACTCTACACATGCACACACACTCTCATACAATCATCATATATGCTGCTGCTACTCTGTTTATCATATATCCTGACGCCTAGTCACCCTATCCCTATACATACAGTACTACCCCTACCACTCCAGTAAATATACAGGCTGTGTATAATATTACAGGCTGTGTCACAGCTGCCCGTAACCGGGAGACCCATGTAAATATGGTATTGGCACTGACCCTGGAACTGACATTGTATATAGCTGCTGCTCCTGGCACTGACCCTGGAACTGACATTGTATATAGCTGCTGATCCTGGCACTGACCCTGGAACTGACATTGTATATAGCTGCTGCTCCTGGCACTGACCCTGGAACTGACATTGTATATAGCTGCTGATCCTGGCACTGACCCTGGAACTGACATTGTATATAGCTGCTGCTCCTGGCACTGACCCTGGAACTGACATTGTATATAGCTGCTGATCCTGGCACTGACCCTGGAACTGACATTGTATATAGCTGCTGATCCTGGCACTGACCCTGGAACTGACATTGTATATAGCTGCTGATCCTGACACTTACCCTGGAACTGAAATTGTATATACAGTGGGGCAAAAAAGTATTTAGCCAGCCACCAATTGTGCAAGTTCTCCCTCTTAAAAAGATGAGAGAGGCCTGTAATTTTCATCATAGGCACACTTGAACTATGACAGACAAAATGAGAAAAAAAAATCCAGAAAATCACATTGTAGGATTTTTAACCAATGTCACTCCTCTATATTTTAACCAATGGCAGCAGACCTCTATATTTGTGTGTAAGAGACAGCAGCACTAACTGCTAGACTACCCAGCCCACACATACTAACTAGTTGACCTTGTTTCCCTTCCTGCCAGGTACATCCGTGCAGACCAGAGCCTGAACAACACCATCACAAGCACAGGGTGTACAGAGCAGGCGGAGCAGCATGTGAGCTACGTAGAACATGTGGTGGTCAAGGTACTGGTTGTCCATCCACGACGAGGAGATCTGGAGGTCAGCCTCATATCACCCTCAGGAACACGCTCACAGCTACTGGCCAAGAGGTGAGCGATACACACAGATACACACACACATGAACCTCGGTCTACCGCTCTGGAAAACAACTTCTTTACCATTAGACCAAGAGGAAATTCCTTCCTGGTGTGAGATTGACATTGGACTTACAGTTGTAGGCAGGGCTACTTTTTCACGACAGCGGGATTCCAAATCACATCTGCAATACACACACACATTCACGCACACACACACACACACACACACACACACACACACACACACACACACACACACACACACACACACACACACACACACACACACACACACACACACACACACACACACACACACACACACACACACACAGACACACACACACACACACACACACACACTCACAACACACACACACACACACACACACACACACCATATGGGGCCTGAATGATTATTATTATCATCTCTTCATGAATAGTAGAAGAACGAGTGTCTTGGAAAATAGATAGACCTTTCAGTTCATTTTATGTGTGGGGAAAGCACAAAGTGTGACATCAAATATTGTTGTGAGGAAGACACAAGTGAGGAAGACACAAGTGAGGAAGACACAAGCGGCACTCTACTTTTATTTTCCACAGAGTGCCATAATGATGTTAGTCAACTTCAAAACAGCTCCCTTTCTCCCTGCAGCCACAAACCACACACAACACACACACACACACACACACACACACACACACACACACACACCACACACACACACACACACACACACACACACACACACACACACAGCAGCCTCCCTGCAGCCACAGGCTCAGCTAGTCCTTTGTTTCCCTGTACTTGTTCTGACGTTGTTCTGACGTTGTTCTGACGTTGGCTCGGAACACTTTGACGATTACTTTCCTCAAGTGGCTTTTACTTTCAAGATCAGTTTTTAATTGACTCCTTCTTCCATCCTAATGCAGCGCTGAGCCTCTAGCGATCAAACACTCAGGGACTTTGTTCAATCAAGGCTGGTGTACAGGGGTGTATTCATTAGTGCAAATAGGAAAATGTTTGCATCGAAAATCAATCTTTGTTATTGGATTAGTTCAGGTAAGTCCTCCCGCTGTGAATACACCCCTGGTATGCAGAAGTTTTACTGACATGGTATGTAGTGTATATGTTGTGGCAAACAGCAACGTCCCTTGTGGGTCTCCCAGCCCGTAGGCATAGCTGCTGACCACTGCTCCAGTATATGGAACGCTCTCCAAAAGTCCTTCAAGTTGGTGCCTCTAGGGCAATTCAGGGCGGACGTTAGGGGGGCCTTTTTTACTGAACAATTTGTTTGTTTCATATGATACAGTATGTATGGTGTAATTGCTGTGTATTGATGTGTTCATGTAGGACTCATCTGCAAATGAGACCGTGATCTCAGCATGACTCACTTATGTATAAATCTGGAGACATCCAGATAATGTTTTTGATTGAACAGCATCCCCTTTTTGCCTCCCTCAATCCCCATATGGGTATTACATGATATATGAGTATGTTTTCCAACTAAGCCTGGATTGAGTGCTGCCCCCGTCTTTATAAAAGGTTACGATTGTATTGGGCATATTTTTTCTCACTTCAAGTGCTCTATAGAGGAGAGAGATATGTCACATATGTTAGGCTGTCCCATGTTTCATCTCTCTCTCTCACTCTCTTTCTCTCTTTCTCTCTTTCTCACTCTCTCTCTCTCTCTCTGTTTCTCACTCTCTCTCTCTCGCTCTCTCTCTCGCTCTCTCTCTCTCTCACTCGCTCTCTCTCTCTCGCGCTCTCTCTCTCGCTC
>NW_022264792.1:0-22957 GCF_002021735.2 Oncorhynchus kisutch
CCAACACTCTAACAATAGGCTACCTGCTGGTTACTAGTCCACACTTCTAACCACTAGGCACTACTATCTGCTGGTTAATGATCCAAACTCTAACCACTAGGCTACCTGCTGGTTACTAGTCAAAACACTCTAACCACTAGGGCTACCTGCTGGTTACTAGCCAAACACTCTAACCACATGCTACCTGCTGGTTACTGACCCAACTCTCTAACCACTGGCTACCTGCTGGTTACTAGTCCAACACTCTAACCACTAGGCTACCTGCTGGTTACTAGTCCAATACTCTAACCACTAGGCTACCTGCTGTTACTAGTCCCAACACTCTAACCACTAGGCTACCTGCTGGTTACTAGTCAAAAACACTCTAACCACTATGCTACCTGCTGGTTACTAGTCCAACACTCTACCACTAGGCTACCTGCTGGTACTAGTCCAACACTCTAACCACTAGGTACCTGCTGGTTCTAGTCCAACACTCTAACCACTAGGCTACCTGCTGGTTACTGACCCCCCAACTCTCTAACACACTATGCTACCTGCTGGTTACTGTCCAACACTCTAACCACTAGGCTGTAACTGTTGGTTACTAGTCCAACACTCTAACCACTAGGCTACCTGCTGGTTACTAGTCCAACACTCTAACCACTAGGCTACCTGCTGGTTACTAGTCCAATACTCTAACCACTAGGCTACCTGCTGGTTACTGACCCAACACTCTAACCACTAGGCTACCTGCTGGTTACTAGTCCAAACACTCTAACCACTAGGCTACCTGCTGGTTACAGTCAATACTCTAAACCACTATGCTACCTGCTGGTTACTAGCCCAACACTCTAACCACTAGGCTACCTGCTGGTTACTAGTCCAACACTCTAACCACTAGGCTACCTGCTGGTTACTAGTCCAATACTCTAACCACTAGGCTACCTTTGGTTACTAGTCCAACACTCTAACCACTAGGCTACCTGCTGGTTACTAGTCCAACACTCTAACCACTAGGCTACCTGCTGGTTACTGACCCAACACTCTAACCACTAGGCTACCTGCTGGTTACTAGTCCAACACTCTAACCACTAGGCTACCTGCTGGTTACTAGTCCAACACTCTAACCACTAGGCTACCTGCTGGTTACTAGTCCAACACTCTAACCACTAGGCTACCTGCTGGTTACTGTCCAACACTCTAACCACTAGGCTACCTGCTGGTTACTAGTCCAATGCTCTAACCACTAGGTACCTGCTGGTTACTAGTCCAACACTCTAACCACTAGGCTACCTGCTGGTTACTACCCAACTCTCTAACACTAGGCTACCTGCTGGTTACTAGTCCAACACTCTAACCACTAGGCTACCTGCTGGTTACTAGTCCAACACTCTAACCACTAGGCTACCTGCTGGTTACTAGTCCAACACTCTAACCACTAGGCTACCTGCTGGTTACTAGTCCAACACTCTAACCACTAGGCTACCTGCTGGTTACTAGTCCAACACTCTAACCACTAGGCTACCTGCTGGTTACTAGTCCAACACTCTAACCACTAGGCTACCTGCTGGTTACTAGTCCAACACTCTAACCACTAGGCTACCTGCTGGTTACTAGTCCAACACTCTAACCACTAGGCTACCTGCTGGTTACTGTCCAACACTCTAACCACTAGGCTACCTGCTGGTTACTAGTCCAACACTCTAACCACTAGGCTACCTGCTGGTTACTGACCCAACACTCTAACCACTAGGCTACCTGCTGGTTACTAGTCCAACACTCTAACCACTAGGCTACCTGCTGGTTACTAGTCCAACACTCTAACCACTAGGCTACCTGCTGGTTACTGACCCAACTCTCTAACCACTAGGCTACCTGCTGGTTACTAGTCCAACACTCTAACCACTAGGCTACCTGCTGGTTACTAGTCCAACACTCTAACCACTAGGCTACCTGCTGGTTACTAGTCCAACACTCTAACCACTAGGCTACCTGCTGGTTACTGACCCAACACTCTAACCACTAGGCTACCTGCTGGTTACTAGTCCAACACTCTAACCACTAGGCTACCTGCTGGTTACTAGTCCAACACTCTAACCACTAGGCTACCTGCTGGTTACTGATCCAACACTCTAACCACTAGGCTACCTGCTGGTTACTAGTCCAACACTCTAACCACTAGGCTACCTGCTGGTTACTAGTCCAACACTCTAACCACTAGGCTACCTGCTGGTTACTAGTCCAACACTCTAACCACTAGGCTACCTGCTGGTTACTAGTCCAACACTCTAACCACTAGGCTACCTGCTGGTTACTAGTCCAACACTCTAACCACTAGGCTACCTGCTGGTTACTGACCCAACACTCTAACCACTAGGCTACCTGCTGGTTACTAGTCCAACACTCTAACCACTAGGCTACCTGCTGGTTACTGACCCAACACTCTAACCACTAGGCTACCTGCTGGTTACTAGTCCAACACTCTAACCACTAGGCTACCTGCTGGTTACTAGTCCAACACTCTAACCACTAGGCTACCTGCTGGTTACTGACCCAACTCTAACCACTAGGCTACCTGCTGGTTACTAGTCCAACACTCTAACCACTAGGCTACCTGCTGGTTACTAGTCCAACACTCTAACCACTAGGCTACCTGCTGGTTACTAGTCCAACACTCTAACCACTAGGCTACCTGCTGGTTACTAGTCCAACACTCTAACCACTAGGCTACCTGCTGGTTACTAGTCCAATACTCTAACCACTAGGCTACCTGCTGGTTACTGACCCAACACTCTAACCACTAGGCTACCTGCTGGTTACTAGTCCAACACTCTAACCACTAGGCTACCTGCTGGTTACTGACCCAACACTCTAACCACTAGGCTACCTGCTGGTTACTAGTCCAACACTCTAACCACTAGGCTACCTGCTGGTTACTAGTCCAATACTCTAACCACTAGGCTACCTGCTGGTTACTGACCCAACTCTCTAACCACTAGGCTACCTGCTGGTTACTAGTCAAACACTCTAACCACTAGGCTACCTGCTGGTTACTAGTCCAACACTCTAACCACTAGGCTACCTGCTGGTTACTAGTCCAACACTCTAACCACTAGGCTACCTGCTGGTTACTAGTCCAACACTCTAACCACTAGGCTACCTGCTGGTTACTAGTCCAACACTCTAACCACTAGGCTACCTGCTGGTTACTGACCCAACACTCTAACCACTAGGCTACCTGCTGGTTACTAGTCCAATACTCTAACCACTATGCTACCTGCTGGTTACTGACCCAACTCTAACCACTAGGCTACCTGCTGGTTACTAGTCCAACACTCTAACCACTAGGCTACCTGCTGGTTACTAGTCCAACACTCTAACCACTAGGCTACCTGCTGGTTACTAGTCCAACACTCTAACCACTAGGCTACCTGCTGGTTACTAGTCCAACACTCTAACCACTAGGCTACCTGCTGGTTACTGACCCAACACTCTAACCACTAGGCTACCTGCTGGTTACTAGTCCAACACTCTAACCACTAGGCTACCTGCTGGTTACTAGTCCAACACTCTAACCACTATGCTACCTGCTGGTTACTGACCCAACTCTCTAACCACTAGGCTACCTGCTGGTTACTAGTCCAACACTCTAACCACTAGGCTACCTGCTGGTTACTAGTCCAACACTCTAACCACTAGGCTACCTGCTGGTTACTAGTCCAACACTCTAACCACTAGGCTACCTGCTGGTTACTAGTCCAACACTCTAACCACTAGGCTACCTGCTGGTTACTGACCCAACTCTCTAACCACTAGGCTACCTGCTGGTTACTAGTCCAACACTCTAACCACTAGGCTACCTGCTGGTTACTAGTCCAACACTCTAACCACTAGGCTACCTGCTGGTTACTAGTCCAACACTCTAACCACTAGGCTACCTGCTGGTTACTGACCCAACACTCTAACCACTAGGCTACCTGCTGGTTACTGGCCCAACACTCTAACCACTAGGCTACCTGCTGGTTACTAGTCCAACACTCTAACCACTAGGCTACCTGCTGGTTACTGACCCCAACACTCTAACCACTAGGCTACCTGCTGGTTACTAGTCCAACACTCTAACCACTAGGCTACCTGCTGGTTACTAGTCCAACACTCTAACCACTAGGCTACCTGCTGGTTACTAGTCCAACACTCTAACCACTAGGCTACCTGCTGGTTACTAGTCCAACACTCTAACCACTAGGCTACCTGCTGGTTACTAGTCCAACACTCTAACCACTAGGCTACCTGCTGGTTACTAGTCCAACACTCTAACCACTAGGCTACCTGCTGGTTACTAGTCCAACACTCTAACCACTAGGCTACCTGCTGGTTACTAGTCCAATACTCTAACCACTAGGCTACCTGCTGGTTACTGTCCCAACACTCTAACCACTAGGCTACCTGCTGGTTACTAGTCCAACACTCTAACCACTAGGCTACCTGCTGGTTACTGACCCAACACTCTAACCACTAGGCTACCTGCTGGTTACTAGTCCAACACTCTAACCACTAGGCTACCTGCTGGTTACTAGTCCAACACTCTAACCACTAGGCTACCTGCTGGTTACTGACCCAACTCTCTAACCACTAGGCTACCTGCTGGTTACTAGTCCAACACTCTAACCACTAGGCTACCTGCTGGTTACTAGTCCAACACTCTAACCACTAGGCTACCTGCTGGTTACTAGTCCAACACTCTAACCACTAGGCTACCTGCTGGTTACTGACCCAACTCTCTAACCACTATGCTACCTGCTGGTTACTAGTCCAACACTCTAACCACTAGGCTACCTGCTGGTTACTAGTCCAACACTCTAACCACTAGGCTACCTGCTGGTTACTGATCCAACACTCTAACCACTAGGCTACCTGCTGGTTACTAGTCCAACACTCTAACCACTAGGCTACCTGCTGGTTACTAGTCCAATACTCTAACCACTAGGCTACCTGCTGGTTACTAGTCCAACACTCTAACCACTAGGCTACCTGCTGGTTACTAGTCCAACACTCTAACCACTAGGCTACCTGCTGGTTACTAGTCCAACACTCTAACCACTAGGCTACCTGCTGGTTACTGACCCAACACTCTAACCACTAGGCTACCTGCTGGTTACTAGTCCAACACTCTAACCACTAGGCTACCTGCTGGTTACTGACCCAACACTCTAACCACTAGGCTACCTGCTGGTTACTAGTCCAACACTCTAACCACTAGGCTACCTGCTGGTTACTAGTCCAACACTCTAACCACTAGGCTACCTGCTGGTTACTGACCCAACTCTCTAACCACTATGCTACCTGCTGGTTACTAGTCCAACACTCTAACCACTAGGCTACCTGCTGGTTACTAGTCCAACACTCTAACCACTAGGCTACCTGCTGGTTACTAGTCCAACACTCTAACCACTAGGCTACCTGCTGGTTACTAGTCCAACACTCTAACCACTAGGCTACCTGCTGGTTACTAGTCCAACACTCTAACCACTAGGCTACCTGCTGGTTACTGACCCCAACACTCTAACCACTAGGCTACCTGCTGGTTACTAGTCCAACACTCTAACCACTAGGCTACCTGCTGGTTACTGACCCAACACTCTAACCACTAGGCTACCTGCTGGTTACTAGTCCAACACTCTAACCACTAGGCTACCTGCTGGTTACTAGTCCAACACTCTAACCACTAGGCTACCTGCTGGTTACTAGTCCAACACTCTAACCACTAGGCTACCTGCTGGTTACTAGTCCAACACTCTAACCACTAGGCTACCTGCTGGTTACTGACCCAACACTCTAACCACTAGGCTACCTGCTGGTTACTAGTCCAACACTCTAACCACTAGGCTACCTGCTGGTTACTAGTCCAACACTCTAACCACTAGGCTACCTGCTGGTTACTAGTCCAACACTCTAACCACTAGGCTACCTGCTGGTTACTGACCCAACACTCTAACCACTAGGCTACCTGCTGGTTACTAGTCCCAACACTCTAACCACTAGGCTACCTGCTGGTTACTAGTCCAACACTCTAACCACTAGGCTACCTGCTGGTTACTAGTCCAACACTCTAACCACTAGGCTACCTGCTGGTTACTAGTCCAACACTCTAACCACTAGGCTACCTGCTGGTTACTGACCCAACACTCTAACCACTAGGCTACCTGCTGGTTACTAGTCCAACACTCTAACCACTAGGCTACCTGCTGGTTACTAGTCCAACACTCTAACCACTAGGCTACCTGCTGGTTACTGACCCAACACTCTAACCACTAGGCTACCTGCTGGTTACTAGTCCAACACTCTAACCACTAGGCTACCTGCTGGTTACTAGTCCAACACTCTAACCACTAGGCTACCTGCTGGTTACTAGTCCAACACTCTAACCACTAGGCTACCTGCTGGTTACTAGTCCAACACTCTAACCACTAGGCTACCTGCTGGTTACTGACCCAACTCTCTAACCACTAGGCTACCTGCTGGTTACTAGTCCAACACTCTAACCACTAGGCTACCTGCTGGTTACTAGTCCAACACTCTAACCACTAGGCTACCTGCTGGTTACTAGTCCAACACTCTAACCACTAGGCTACCTGCTGGTTACTACCCAACACTCTAACCACTAGGCTACCTGCTGGTTACTAGTCCAACACTCTAACCACTAGGCTACCTGCTGGTTACTAGTCCAACACTCTAACCACTAGGCTACCTGCTGGTTACTGACCCAACTCTCTAACCACTAGGCTACCTGCTGGTTACTAGTCCAACACTCTAACCACTAGGCTACCTGCTGGTTACTAGTCCAACACTCTAACCACTAGGCTACCTGCTGGTTACTAGTCCAACACTCTAACCACTAGGCTACCTGCTGGTTACTAGTCCAACACTCTAACCACTAGGCTACCTGCTGGTTACTAGTCCAACACTCTAACCACTAGGCTACCTGCTGGTTACTAGTCCAACACTCTAACCACTAGGCTACCTGCTGGTTACTAGTCCAACACTCTAACCACTAGGCTACCTGCTGGTTACTAGTCCAACACTCTAACCACTAGGCTACCTGCTGGTTACTGTCCCAACACTCTAACCACTAGGCTACCTGCTGGTTACTAGTCCAACACTCTAACCACTAGGCTACCTGCTGGTTACTGACCCAACACTCTAACCACTAGGCTACCTGCTGGTTACTAGTCCAACACTCTAACCACTAGGCTACCTGCTGGTTACTAGTCCAACACTCTAACCACTAGGCTACCTGCTGGTTACTAGACCCAACTCTCTAACCACTATGCTACCTGCTGGTTACTAGTCCAACACTCTAACCACTAGGCTACCTGCTGGTTACTAGTCCAACACTCTAACCACTAGGCTACCTGCTGGTTACTAGTCCAACACTCTAACCACTAGGCTACCTGCTGGTTACTGACCCAACACTCTAACCACTAGGCTACCTGCTGGTTACTAGTCCAACACTCTAACCACTAGGCTACCTGCTGGTTACTAGTCCAACACTCTAACCACTAGGCTACCTGCTGGTTACTAGTCCAACACTCTAACCACTAGGCTACCTGCTGGTTACTAGTCCAACACTCTAACCACTAGGCTACCTGCTGGTTACTAGTCCAATACTCTAACCACTAGGCTACCTGCTGGTTACTAGTCCAACACTCTAACCACTAGGCTACCTGCTGGTTACTAGTCCAACACTCTAACCACTAGGCTACCTGCTGGTTACTAGTCCAACACTCTAACCACTAGGCTACCTGCTGGTTACTGACCCAACACTCTAACCACTAGGCTACCTGCTGGTTACTAGTCCAACACTCTAACCACTAGGCTACCTGCTGGTTACTGACCCAACACTCTAACCACTAGGCTACCTGCTGGTTACTAGTCCAACACTCTAACCACTAGGCTACCTGCTGGTTACTAGTCCAATACTCTAACCACTAGGCTACCTGCTGGTTACTGACCCAACTCTCTAACCACTATGCTACCTGCTGGTTACTAGTCCAACACTCTAACCACTAGGCTACCTGCTGGTTACTAGTCCAACACTCTAACCACTAGGCTACCTGCTGGTTACTAGTCCAACACTCTAACCACTAGGCTACCTGCTGGTTACTAGTCCAACACTCTAACCACTAGGCTACCTGCTGGTTACTAGTCCAACACTCTAACCACTAGGCTACCTGCTGGTTACTACCCAACACTCTAACCACTAGGCTACCTGCTGGTTACTAGTCCAACACTCTAACCACTATGCTACCTGCTGGTTACTGACCCAACACTCTAACCACTAGGCTACCTGCTGGTTACTAGTCCAACACTCTAACCACTAGGCTACCTGCTGGTTACTAGTCCAACACTCTAACCACTAGGCTACCTGCTGGTTACTAGTCCAACACTCTAACCACTAGGCTACCTGCTGGTTACTAGTCCAACACTCTAACCACTAGGCTACCTGCTGGTTACTGACCCAACTCTCTAACCACTAGGCTACCTGCTGGTTACTAGTCCAACACTCTAACCACTAGGCTACCTGCTGGTTACTAGTCCAACACTCTAACCACTAGGCTACCTGCTGGTTACTAGTCCAACACTCTAACCACTAGGCTACCTGCTGGTTACTGACCCAACACTCTAACCACTAGGCTACCTGCTGGTTACTGGCCCAACTCTAACCACTAGGCTACCTGCTGGTTACTAGTCCAACACTCTAACCACTAGGCTACCTGCTGGTTACTGACCCAACACTCTAACCACTAGGCTACCTGCTGGTTACTAGTCCAACACTCTAACCACTAGGCTACCTGCTGGTTACTAGTCCAACACTCTAACCACTAGGCTACCTGCTGGTTACTAGTCCAACACTCTAACCACTAGGCTACCTGCTGGTTACTAGTCCAACACTCTAACCACTAGGCTACCTGCTGGTTACTAGTCCAATACTCTAACCACTAGGCTACCTGCTGGTTACTAGTCCAACACTCTAACCACTAGGCTACCTGCTGGTTACTAGTCCAACACTCTAACCACTAGGCTACCTGCTGGTTACTAGTCCAATACTCTAACCACTAGGCTACCTGCTGGTTACTGACCCAACACTCTAACCACTAGGCTACCTGCTGGTTACTAGTCCAACACTCTAACCACTAGGCTACCTGCTGGTTACTGACCCAACACTCTAACCACTAGGCTACCTGCTGGTTACTAGTCCAACACTCTAACCACTAGGCTACCTGCTGGTTACTAGTCCAACACTCTAACCACTAGGCTACCTGCTGGTTACTGACCCAACTCTCTAACCACTATGCTACCTGCTGGTTACTAGTCCAACACTCTAACCACTAGGCTACCTGCTGGTTACTAGTCCAACACTCTAACCACTAGGCTACCTGCTGGTTACTAGTCCAATACTCTAACCACTATGCTACCTGCTGGTTACTGACCCAACTCTCTAACCACTATGCTACCTGCTGGTTACTAGTCCAACACTCTAACCACTAGGCTACCTGCTGGTTATTAGTCCAACGCTCTAACCACTAGGCTACCGGTTGGTTACTGATCCAACACTCTAACCACTAGGCTACCTGCTGGTTACTAGTCCAACACTCTAACCACTAGGCTACCTGCTGGTTACTAGTCCAATACTCTAACCACTAGGCTACCTGTTGGTTACTAGTCCAACACTCTAACCACTAGGCTACCTGCTGGTTACTAGTCCAACACTCTAACCACTAGGCTACCTGCTGGTTACTAGTCCAATACTCTAACCACTAGGCTACCTGCTGGTTACTGACCCAACACTCTAACCACTAGGCTACCTGCTGGTTGCTAGTCCAACACTCTAACCACTAGGCTACCTGCTGGTTACTGACCCAACACTCTAACCACTAGGTACCTGCTGGTTACTAGTCCAACACTCTAACCACTAGGCTACCTGCTGGTTACTAGTCCAATACTCTAACCACTATGCTACCTGCTGGTTACTGACCCAAACTCTCTAACCACTATGCTACCTGCTGGTTACTAGTCAAACACTCTAACCACTAGGCTACCTGCTGGTTACTAGTCCAACACTTCTAACCACTAGGCTACCTGTTGGTTACTAGTCCAACACTCTAACCACTAGGGCTACCTGCTGGTTACTAGTCCAACACTCTAACCACTAGGCTACCTGCTGGTTACTAGTTCCAATACTCTAACCACTAGGCTACCTGCTGGTTACTGACCCAACACTCTAACCACTAGGCTACCTGCTGGTTACTAGTCCAATACTCTAAACCACTATGCTACCTGCTGGTTACTGGACCCAACTCTCTAACCACTATGCTACCTGCTGGTTACTAGTCAAACACTCTAACCACTAGGCTACCTGCTGGTTACTAGTCCAACACTCTAACCACTAGGCTACCTGTTGGTTACTAGTCCAACACTCTAACCACTAGGGCTACCTGCTGGTTACTAGTCCAATACTCTAACCACTAGGCTACCTGCTGGTTACTGACCCAACACTCTAACCACTAGGCTACCTGCTGGTTACTAGTCCAACACTCTAACCACTAGGCTACCTGCTGGTTACTAGTCCAATACTCTAACCACTATGCTACCTGCTGGTTACTGACCCAACTCTCTAACCACTAGGCTACCTGCTGGTTACTAGTCCAACACTCTAACCACTAGGCTACCTGCTGGTTACTAGTCCAATACTCTAACCACTAGGCTACCTGTTGGTTACTAGTCCAACACTCTAACCACTAGGCTACCTGCTGGTTACTAGTCCAACACTCTAACCACTAGGCTACCTGCTGGTTACTAGTCCAATACTCTAACCACTAGGCTACCTGCTGGTTACTGACCCAACACTCTAACCACTAGGCTACCTGCTGGTTGCTAGTCCAACACTCTAACCACTAGGCTACCTGCTGGTTACTGACCCAACACTCTAACCACTAGGCTACCTGCTGGTTACTAGTCAAACACTCTAACCACTAGGCTACCTGCTGGTTACTAGTCCAATACTCTAACCACTATGCTACCTGCTGGTTACTGACCCAACTCTCTAACCACTATGCTACCTGCTGGTTACTAGTCAAACACTCTAACCACTAGGCTACCTGCTGGTTACTAGTCCAACACTCTAACCACTAGGCTACCTGTTGGTTACTAGTCCAACACTCTAACCACTAGGCTACCTGCTGGTTACTAGTCCAACACTCTAACCACTAGGCTACCTGCTGGTTACTAGTCCAATACTCTAACCACTAGGCTACCTGCTGGTTACTGACCCAACACTCTAACCACTAGGCTACCTGCTGGTTACTAGTCCAACACTCTAACCACTAGGCTACCTGCTGGTTACTAGTCCAATACTCTAACCACTATGCTACCTGCTGGTTACTGACCCAACTCTCTAACCACTATGCTACCTGCTGGTTACTAGTCCAACACTCTAACCACTAGGCTACCTGCTGGTTATTAGTCCAATGCTCTAACCACTAGGCTACCGGTTGGTTACTGATCCAACACTCTAACCACTAGGCTACCTGCTGGTTACTCGCCCAATGCTCTAACCACTAAGCTACCTGCTGGTTACTGGTCCAACAATCTAACCACTAGACTACCTGCTGGTTACTAGTCCAACGCTCTAACCACTAGGCTATCTGCTGGTTACTGACCCAACTCTCTAACCACTATGCTACCTGCTGGTTACTAGTCCAACACTCTAACCACTAGGCTACCTGCTGGTTACTAGTCAAACACTCTAACCACGAGGATACCTGCTGGTTACTAGTCCAACACTCTAACCACTAGGCTACCGGTTGGTTACTGACCCAACACTCTAACCACTACACTACCTGCTGGTTACTGGCCCAATGCTCTAACCACTAAGGTACCTGCTGGTTACTAGTCCAACACTCTAACCACTAGGCTATCTGCTGGTTACTGACCCAACTCTCTAACTACTATGCTACCTGCTGGTTACTAGTCCAACACTCTAACCACTAGGCTACCTGCTGGTTACTAGTCCAACTCTCTAACCACTATGCTACCTGCTGGTTACTAGTCCAACACTCTAACCACTAGGCTACCTGCTGGTTACTAGTCCAACACTCTAACCACTAGGCTACCTGCTGGTTACTAGTCCAATACTCTAACCACTATGCTACCTCTGGTTACTGACCCAACTCTCTAACCACTATGCTACCTGCTGGTTACTAGTCCAACACTCTAACCACTAGGCTACCTGCTGGTTATTAGTCCAACGCTCTAACCACTAGGCTACCGGTTGGTTACTGATCCAACACTCTAACCACTAGGCTACCTGCTGGTTACTAGTCCAACACTCTAACCACTAGGCTACCTGCTGGTTACTAGTCCAATACTCTAACCACTAGGCTACCTGTTGGTTACTAGTCCAACACTCTAACCACTAGGCTACCTGCTGGTTACTAGTCCAACACTCTAACCACTAGGCTACCTGCTGGTTACTAGTCAATACTCTAACCACTAGGCTACCTGCTGGTTACTGACCCAACACTCTAACCACTAGGCTACCTGCTGGTTGCTAGTCCAACACTCTAACCACTAGGCTACCTGCTGGTTACTGACCCAACACTCTAACCACTAGGCTACCTGCTGGTTACTAGTCCAACACTCTAACCACTAGGCTACCTGCTGGTTACTAGTCCAATACTCTAACCACTATGCTATCTGCTGGTTACTGACCCAACTCTCTAACCACTATGCTACCTGCTGGTTACTAGTCAAACACTCTAACCACTAGGCTACCTGCTGGTTACTAGTCCAACACTCTAACCACTAGGCTACCTGTTGGTTACTAGTCCAACACTCTAACCACTAGGCTACCTGCTGGTTACTAGTCCAACACTCTAACCACTAGGCTACCTGCTGGTTACTAGTCCAATACTCTAACCACTAGGCTACCTGCTGGTTACTGACCCAACACTCTAACCACTAGGCTACCTGCTGGTTACTAGTCCATACTCTAACCACTATGCTACCTGCTGGTTACTGACCCAACTCTCTAACCACTATGCTACCTGCTGGTTACTAGTCAAACACTCTAACCACTAGGCTACCTGCTGGTTACTAGTCCAACACTCTAACCACTAGGCTACCTGTTGGTTACTAGTCCAACACTCTAACCACTAGGCTACCTGCTGGTTACTAGTCCAATACTCTAACCACTAGGCTACCTGCTGGTTACTGACCCAACACTCTAACAACTAGGCTACCTGCTGGTTACTAGTCCAACACTCTAACCCACTAGGCTACCTGCTGGTTACTAGTCCAATACTCTAACCACTATGCTACCTGCTGGTTACTGACCCAACTCTCTAACCACTAGGCTACCTGCTGGTTACTAGTCCAACACTCTAACCACTAGGCTACCTGCTGGTTACTAGTCCAATACTCTAACCACTAGGCTACCTGTTGGTTACTAGTCCAACACTCTAACCACTAGGCTACCTGCTGGTTACTAGTCCAACACTCTAACCACTAGGCTACCTGCTGGTTTACTAGTCCAATACTCTAACCACTAGGCTACCTGCTGGTTACTGACCCAACACTCTAACCACTAGGCTACCTGCTGGTTGCTAGTCCAACACTCTAACCACTAGGCTACCTGCTGGTTACTGACCCAACACTCTAACCACTAGGCTACCTGCTGGTTACTAGTCCAACACTCTAACCACTAGGCTACCTGCTGGTTACTAGTCCAATACTCTAACCACTATGCTACCTGCTGGTTACTGACCCAACTTCTCTAACCACTATGCTACCTGCTGGTTACTAGTCAAACACTCTAACCACTAGGCTACCTGCTGGTTACTAGTCCAACACTCTAACCACTAGGCTACCTGTTGGTTACTAGTCCAACACTCTAACCACTAGGCTACCTGCTGGTTACTAGTCCAACACTCTAACCACTAGGCTACCTGCTGGTTACTAGTCCAATACTCTAACCACTAGGCTACCTGCTGGTTACTGACCAACACTCTAACCCACTAGGCTACCTGCTGCGTTACTAGTCCAACACTCTAACCACTAGGCTACCTGCTGGTTTACTAGTCCAATACTCTAACCACTATGCTACCTGCTGGTTACTAGTCCAATACTCTAACCACTATGCTACCTGCTGGTTACTGACCCAACTCTCTACCACTATGCTACCTGCTGGTTACTAGTCCAACACTCTAAACCACTAGGCTACCTGCTGGTTATTAGTGCCAATGCTCTAACCACTAGGCTACCGGTTGGTTTACTGATCCAACACTCTAACCACTAGGCTACCTGCTGGTTACTCGCCCAATGCTCTAACCACTAGCTACCTGCTGGTTACTGGTCCAACACTCTAACCACTAGGACTACCTGCTGGTTACTAGTCCAACGCTCTAACCACTAGGCTATCTGCTGGTTACTGACCCAACTCTCTAACCACTATGCTACCTGCTGGTTACTAGTCAAACACTCTAACCACGAGGATACCTGCTGGTTTACTAGTCCAACACGCTAACCACTAGGCTACCGGTTGGTTACTGACCCAACACTCGTAACCACTACACTACCTGCTGGTTACTGGCCCAATGCTCTAACCACTAAGGTACCTGCTGGTTACTAGTCCAACACTCTAACCACTAGGCTATCTGCTGGTTACTGACCCAACTCTCTAACTACTATGCTACCTGCTGTTACTAGTCCAACACTCTAACCACTAGGCTACCTGCTGGTTACTAGTCCAACACTCTAACCACTAGGCTACCTGCTGGTTACTAGTCCAACACTCTAACCACTAGGCTACCTGCTGGTTACTAGTCCAATACTCTAACACTAGGCTACCTGTTGGTTACTAGTCCAACACTCTAACCACTAGGCTACCTGCTGGTTACTAGTCCAACACTCTAACCACTAGGCTACCTGCTGGTTACTAGTCCAATACTCTAACCACTAGGCTACCTGCTGGTTATTGACCCAACACTCTAACCACTAGGCTACCTGCTGGTTGCTAGTCCAACACTCTAACCACTAGGCTACCTGCTGGTTACTGACCCAACACTCTAACCACTAGGCTACCTGCTGGTTACTAGTCCAACACTCTAACCACTAGGCTACCTGCTGGTTACTAGTCAATACTCTAACCACTATGCTACCTGCTGGTTACTGACCACCTAACCCTATGCTACCTGCTGGTTACTATCCAAACACTCTAACCACTAGGCTACCTGCTGGTTACTAGTCCAACACTCTAACCACTAGCTACTGCTGGTTACTAGCCAACACTCTAACGCACTAGGCTACCTGCTGGTTACTAGTCCAACACTCTAACACTAGGCTACCTGCTGGTTACTAGTCCAACACTCTAACCACTAGGCTACCTGCTGGTTACTGGCCAACACTTCTAACCACTAGGCTACCTGCTGGGTTACTAGTCCAACACTCTAACCACTAGGCTACCTGCTGGTTACTGACCCAACTCTCTAACCACTATGCTACCTGCTGGTTACTAGTCCAACACTCTAACCACTAGGCTACCTGCTGGTTACTAGTCCAACACTCTAACCACTAGGCTACCTGCTGGTTACTAGTCCAACACTCTAACCACTAGGCTACCTGCTGGTTACTAGTCCAACACTCTAACCACTAGGCTACCTGCTGGTTACTGACCCAACACTCTAACCACTAGGCTACCTGCTGGTTACTAGTCCAACACTCTAACCACTAGGCTACCTGCTGGTTACTAGTCCAACACTCTAACCACTAGGCTACCTGCTGGTTACTGACCCAACACTCTAACCACTAGGCTACCTGCTGGTTACTAGTCCAACACTCTAACCACTAGGCTACCTGCTGGTTACTAGTCCAACACTCTAACCACTAGGCTACCTGCTGGTTACTAGTCCAACACTCTAACCACTAGGCTACCTGCTGGTTACTAGTCCAACACTCTAACCACTAGGCTACCTGCTGGTTACTAGTCCAATACTCTAACCACTAGGCTACCTGCTGGTTACTGACCCAACACTCTAACCACTAGGCTACCTGCTGGTTACTAGTCCAACACTCTAACCACTAGGCTACCTGCTGGTTACTGACCCAACACTCTAACCACTAGGCTACCTGCTGGTTACTAGTCCAACACTCTAACCACTAGGCTACCTGCTGGTTACTAGTCCAATACTCTAACCACTAGGCTACCTGCTGGTTACTGACCCAACACTCTAACCACTAGGCTACCTGCTGGTTACTAGTCCAACACTCTAACCACTAGGCTACCTGCTGGTTACTAGTCCAACACTCTAACCACTAGGCTACCTGCTGGTTACTAGTCCAACACTCTAACCACTAGGCTACCTGCTGGTTACTAGTCCAACACTCTAACCACTAGGCTACCTGCTGGTTACTAGTCCAACACTCTAACCACTAGGCTACCTGCTGGTTACTGACCCACACTCTAACCACTAGGCTACCTGCTGGTTACTAGTCCAACACTCTAACCACTAGGCTACCTGCTGGTTACTAGTCCAATACTCTAACCACTAGGCTACCTGCTGGTTACTGACCCAACTCTCTAACCACTAGGCTACCTGCTGGTTACTAGTCCAACACTCTAACCACTAGGCTACCTGCTGGTTACTAGTCCAACACTCTAACCACTAGGCTACCTGCTGGTTACTGTCCAACACTCTAACCACTAGGCTACCTGCTGGTTACTAGCCCAACACTCTAACCACTAGGCTACCTGCTGGTTACTAGTCCAACACTCTAACCACTAGGCTACCTGCTGGTTACTAGTCCAACACTCTAACCACTAGGCTACCTGCTGGTTACTGACCCAACACTCTAACCACTAGGCTACCTGCTGGTTACTAGTCCAACACTCTAACCACTAGGCTACCTGCTGGTTACTAGTCCAACACTCTAACCACTAGGCTACCTGCTGGTTACTGACCCAACACTCTAACCACTAGGCTACCTGCTGGTTACTGTCCCAACACTCTAACCACTAGGCTACCTGCTGGTTACTAGTCCAACACTCTAACCACTAGGCTACCTGCTGGTTACTGACCCAACACTCTAACCACTAGGCTACCTGCTGGTTACTAGTCCAACACTCTAACCACTAGGCTACCTGCTGGTTACTAGTCCAACACTCTAACCACTAGGCTACCTGCTGGTTACTAGTCCAACACTCTAACCACTAGGCTACCTGCTGGTTACTAGTCCAACACTCTAACCACTAGGCTACCTGCTGGTTACTAGTCCAACACTCTAACCACTAGGCTACCTGCTGGTTACTAGTCCAACACTCTAACCACTAGGCTACCTGCTGGTTACTAGTCCAACACTCTAACCACTAGGCTACCTGCTGGTTACTAGTCCAACACTCTAACCACTAGGCTACCTGCTGGTTACTGACCCAACACTCTAACCACTAGGCTACCTGCTGGTTACTAGTCCAACACTCTAACCACTAGGCTACCTGCTGGTTACTAGTCCAACACTCTAACCACTAGGCTATCTGCTGGTTACTGACCCAACACTCTAACCACTATGCTACCTGCTGGTTACTAGTCCAACACTCTAACCACTAGGCTACTAGTCCAACACTCTAACCACTAGGCTACCTGCTGGTTACTAGTCCAACACTCTAACCACTAGGCTACCTGCTGGTTACTAGTCCAACACTCTAACCACTAGGCTACCTGCTGGTTACTAGTCCAACACTCTAACCACTAGGCTACCTGCTGGTTACTAGTCCAACACTCTAACCACTAGGCTACCTGCTGGTTACTAGTCCAACACTCTAACCACTAGGCTACCTGCTGGTTACTGACCCAACACTCTAACCACTAGGCTACCTGCTGGTTACTAGTCCAACACTCTAACCACTAGGCTACCTGCTGGTTACTGACCCAACACTCTAACCACTAGGCTACCTGCTGGTTACTAGTCCAACACTCTAACCACTAGGCTACCTGCTGGTTACTGTCCCAACACTCTAACCACTAGGCTACCTGCTGGTTACTAGTCCAACACTCTAACCACTAGGCTACCTGCTGGTTACTAGTCCAACACTCTAACCACTAGGCTACCTGCTGGTTACTAGTCCAACACTCTAACCACTAGGCTACCTGCTGGTTACTAGTCCAACACTCTAACCACTAGGCTACCTGCTGGTTACTAGTCCAACACTCTAACCACTAGGCTACCTGCTGGTTACTAGTCCAACACTCTAACCACTAGGCTACCTGCTGGTTACTAGCCCAACACTCTAACCACTAGGCTACCTGCTGGTTACTAGTCCAACACTCTAACCACTAGGCTACCTGCTGGTTACTAGTCCAACACTCTAACCACTAGGCTACCTGCTGGTTACTGACCCAACACTCTAACCACTAGGCTACCTGCTGGTTACTAGTCCAACACTCTAACCACTAGGCTACCTGCTGGTTACTAGTCCAACACTCTAACCACTAGGCTACCTGCTGGTTACTAGTCCAACACTCTAACCACTAGGCTACCTGCTGGTTACTGACCCAACACTCTAACCACTAGGCTACCTGCTGGTTACTAGTCCAACACTCTAACCACTAGGCTACCTGCTGGTTACTAGTCCAACACTCTAACCACTAGGCTACCTGCTGGTTACTGACCCAACTCTCTAACCACTAGGCTACCTGCTGGTTACTAGTCCAACACTCTAACCACTAGGCTACCTGCTGGTTACTAGTCCAATACTCTAACCACTAGGCTACCTGCTGGTTACTAGTCCAACACTCTAACCACTAGGCTACCTGCTGGTTACTAGTCCAACACTCTAACCACTAGGCTACCTGCTGGTTACTAGTCCAATACTCTAACCACTAGGCTACCTGCTGGTTACTGACCCAACACTCTAACCACTAGGCTACCTGCTGGTTACTAGTCCAACACTCTAACCACTAGGCTACCTGCTGGTTACTGACCCAACACTCTAACCACTAGGCTACCTGCTGGTTACTAGTCCAACACTCTAACCACTAGGCTACCTGCTGGTTACTAGTCCAATACTCTAACCACTAGGCTACCTGCTGGTTACTGACCCAACTCTCTAACCACTATGCTACCTGCTGGTTACTAGTCCAACACTCTAACCACTAGGCTACCTGCTGGTTACTAGTCCAACACTCTAACCACTAGGCTACCTGCTGGTTACTAGTCCAATACTCTAACCACTAGGCTACCTGCTGGTTACTGACCCAACTCTCTAACCACTAGGCTACCTGCTGGTTACTAGTCCAACACTCTAACCACTAGGCTACCTGCTGGTTACTAGTCCAACACTCTAACCACTAGGCTACCTGCTGGTTACTGATCCAACACTCTAACCACTAGGCTACCTGCTGGTTACTAGTCCAACACTCTAACCACTAGGCTACCTGCTGGTTACTAGTCCAACACTCTAACCACTAGGCTACCTGCTGGTTACTAGTCCAACACTCTAACCACTAGGCTACCTGCTGGTTACTAGTCCAACACTCTAACCACTAGGCTACCTGCTGGTTACTAGTCCAACACTCTAACCACTAGGCTACCTGCTGGTTACTGACCCAACACTCTAACCACTAGGCTACCTGCTGGTTACTAGTCCAACACTCTAACCACTAGGCTACCTGCTGGTTACTGACCCAACACTCTAACCACTAGGCTACCTGCTGGTTACTAGTCCAACACTCTAACCACTAGGCTACCTGCTGGTTACTAGTCCAATACTCTAACCACTAGGCTACCTGCTGGTTACTGACCCAACTCTCTAACCACTATGCTACCTGCTGGTTACTAGTCAAACACTCTAACCACTAGGCTACCTGCTGGTTACTAGTCCAACACTCTAACCACTAGGCTACCTGCTGGTTACTAGTCCAACACTCTAACCACTAGGCTACCTGCTGGTTACTAGTCCAACACTCTAACCACTAGGCTACCTGCTGGTTACTAGTCCAATACTCTAACCACTAGGCTACCTGCTGGTTACTGACCCAACACTCTAACCACTAGGCTACCTGCTGGTTACTAGTCCAACACTCTAACCACTAGGCTACCTGCTGGTTACTGACCCAACTCTCTAACCACTAGGCTACCTGCTGGTTACTAGTCCAACACTCTAACCACTAGGCTACCTGCTGGTTACTAGTCCAACACTCTAACCACTAGGCTACCTGCTGGTTACTAGTCCAACACTCTAACCACTAGGCTACCTGCTGGTTACTAGTCCAACACTCTAACCACTAGGCTACCTGCTGGTTACTGACCCAACACTCTAACCACTAGGCTACCTGCTGGTTACTAGTCCAACACTCTAACCACTAGGCTACCTGCTGGTTACTAGTCCAACACTCTAACCACTAGGCTACCTGCTGGTTACTGACCCAACACTCTAACCACTAGGCTACCTGCTGGTTACTAGTCCAACACTCTAACCACTAGGCTACCTGCTGGTTACTAGTCCAATACTCTAACCACTAGGCTACCTGCTGGTTACTAGTCCAACACTCTAACCACTAGGCTACCTGCTGGTTACTAGTCCAACACTCTAACCACTAGGCTACCTGCTGGTTACTAGTCCAACACTCTAACCACTAGGCTACCTGCTGGTTACTGACCCAACACTCTAACCACTAGGCTACCTGCTGGTTACTAGTCCAACACTCTAACCACTAGGCTACCTGCTGGTTACTGACCCAACACTCTAACCACTAGGCTACCTGCTGGTTACTAGTCCAACACTCTAACCACTAGGCTACCTGCTGGTTACTAGTCCAACACTCTAACCACTAGGCTACCTGCTGGTTACTGACCCAACTCTCTAACCACTAGGCTACCTGCTGGTTACTAGTCCAACACTCTAACCACTAGGCTACCTGCTGGTTACTAGTCCAACACTCTAACCACTAGGCTACCTGCTGGTTACTAGTCCAACACTCTAACCACTAGGCTACCTGCTGGTTACTAGTCCAACACTCTAACCACTAGGCTACCTGCTGGTTACTAGTCCAACACTCTAACCACTAGGCTACCTGCTGGTTACTAGTCCAACACTCTAACCACTAGGCTACCTGCTGGTTACTAGTCCAATACTCTAACCACTAGGCTACCTGCTGGTTACTGACCCAACACTCTAACCACTAGGCTACCTGCTGGTTACTAGTCCAACACTCTAACCACTAGGCTACCTGCTGGTTACTGACCCAACACTCTAACCACTAGGCTACCTGCTGGTTACTAGTCCAACACTCTAACCACTAGGCTACCTGCTGGTTACTAGTCCAACACTCTAACCACTAGGCTACCTGCTGGTTACTGACCCAACACTCTAACCACTAGGCTACCTGCTGGTTACTAGTCCAACACTCTAACCACTAGGCTACCTGCTGGTTACTAGTCCAACACTCTAACCACTAGGCTACCTGCTGGTTACTAGTCCAACACTCTAACCACTAGGCTACCTGCTGGTTACTGACCAACACTCTCTAACCACTAGGCTACCTGCTGGTTACTAGTCCAACACTCTAACCACTAGGCTACCTGCTGGTTACTAGTCCAACACTCTAACCACTAGGCTACCTGCTGGTTACTGTCCAACACTCTAACCACTAGGCTACCTGCTGGTTACTAGTCCAACACTCTAACCACTAGGCTACCTGCTGGTTACTAGTCCAACACTCTAACCACTAGGCTACCTGCTGGTTACTAGTCCAACACTCTAACCACTAGGCTACCTGCTGGTTACTAGTCCAACACTCTAACCACTAGGCTACCTGCTGGTTACTAGTCCAACACTCTAACCACTAGGCTACCTGCTGGTTACTGACCCAACACTCTAACCACTAGGCTACCTGCTGGTTACTAGTCCAACACTCTAACCACTAGGCTACCTGCTGGTTACTGACCAACACTCTAACCACTAGGCTACCTGCTGGTTACTAGTCCAACACTCTAACCACTAGGCTACCTGCTGGTTACTAGTCCAACACTCTAACCACTAGGCTACCTGCTGGTTACTGACCCAACTCTAACCACTAGGCTACCTGCTGGTTACTAGTCCAACACTCTAACCACTAGGCTACCTGCTGGTTACTAGTCCAACACTCTAACCACTAGGCTACCTGCTGGTTACTAGTCCAACACTCTAACCACTAGGCTACCTGCTGGTTACTAGTCCAACACTCTAACCACTAGGCTACCTGCTGGTTACTAGTCCAACACTCTAACCACTAGGCTACCTGCTGGTTACTGGCCCAACACTCTAACCACTAGGCTACCTGCTGGTTACTAGTCCAACACTCTAACCACTAGGCTACCTGCTGGTTACTGACCCAACTCTCTAACCACTAGGCTACCTGCTGGTTACTAGTCCAACACTCTAACCACTAGGCTACCTGCTGGTTACTAGTCCAACACTCTAACCACTAGGCTACCTGCTGGTTACTAGTCCAACACTCTAACCACTAGGCTACCTGCTGGTTACTAGTCCAATACTCTAACCACTAGGCTACCTGCTGGTTACTGACCCAACACTCTAACCACTAGGCTACCTGCTGGTTACTAGTCCAACACTCTAACCACTAGGCTACCTGCTGGTTACTAGTCCAACAATCTAACCACTAGGCTACCTGCTGGTTACTGTCCACAACCACTCTCTAACCACTAGGCTACCTGCTGGTTACTAGTCCAACACTCTAACCACTAGGCTACCTGCTGGTTACTAGTCCAACACTCTAACCACTAGGCTACCTGCTGGTTACTAGTCCAACACTCTAACCACTAGGCTACCTGCTGGTTACTAGTCCAACACTCTAACCACTAGGCTACCTGCTGGTTACCCACTCTAACCACTAGGCTACCTGCTGGTTACTAGTCAAACACT
>NW_022264793.1:0-22920 GCF_002021735.2 Oncorhynchus kisutch
GATGGCTCAAATGTTCAATTCATTTACAACGGCAAAATCCCCCTGTGTTGAACCAAAATAGAGTCAGATGACACCCTCTGGAGCACGTCGCTTCCTATGAGACACGTCACCTCTCTCGGCACGCACACTTTTCATTTGCCTTTCGTTCAAACTCCAAAATTAGATTAAACAAATTAGAAATTAAAGTAACTTTTTTTTATAAAATTTTTACCATGAGATTATATATTAATCTACAATTTGTAATAAATTGAATCCGTTAGATGTCAATTATGAGCTTCTTGGTTCAGGCTTGACATAGGGCACCTAAAATGGTCCTTCGTTCTGTAATCGTGTCCTTTTTAGACAAGCGTCATCTTTCTTGGATTCCTTCTGAATTTGTAGCGATTTGTGTACAGCACTGCTGCCCTTTTGACGTGGACTTCAGTTCGAAGAACAGTTGACGTTTTCTTCTTTAGCTGAAATCCAAAGTGCAACTTAAAATGGTAAGAATTCTATAATTTTTCCAAATAATTTATATCGTTGTACACCTCTAACTTGGCTTTAGCCAACTGACTAGCTACCTTACGTTAGCTCTCATTCAATTTAGCTAGGCATAACAGAGACATTCAATTAGCCTCTGTTAGCAAGCTAACCTAGTACAATTGCTGGCAATGATGTTATAGATTAGTCTTATTAACATTGCTGTTTTATATTATAATCATTCTTTACCGCCGAGGTGACTGTCAGGTTTAGAAGCCATCTAAAGTAGCCAGCTAGCTAAGTTAGTTAGTATGATGATCCATGATCTATTTGTAGACGTGGCTATTTTTCGAATCAGCGATCTTTATTCTGTTATATGTAAGACAGCCAGACTATCACAAACAATCATTGCAATGACATGATCATTTAGAAATTACATTTGACTACGCTGTTCATGGCGCTTTAGGGTACTCATCGCTGGTAAAGAGGGCCTCTAGTAGTAGCTAGTGAGCTTATATATATGATGATGATGAAGTTATTTGTGATTATCATTTCAGAGAACCCCAATCCAAAGTGGGTCATATCCAATGGTTCCATTTCTGTTTATTCTGTAATCTTAGTATTTTGTGTGTTTTTAAAGTAACTGTCTCTTCCTCAGCCTGGACCAGCATCAAGTGCAACTAATGTCGGTGCAGGGAGCCGATCCCCCAGCAAGACAGTGGCCCCCCGCGCAGCAGGATCCACAGTCCGACAGAGGTAATAATAATAATAATAATTTATACATTTCTATAGCTCTTTCATAATCTCAAAGCGCTTCAAAAACAAAATACCAATACATCATCATGGTGCATGGCAGCAAGAGCCACACACAACCTCACCCAACGCAGAAGGATCTACAACAAACACCAAGACTCCAGTCAGACTCAAGACATTACATACTGGTACCCTTAACCACCCTCAAGCATCAACATTACCACCTAGCTCCAACCTATAACACAGTATTACATTACTAAAATCAACTACATTTTAGGTAGACTAGAGGATGTAAAATGATTTGGGACCCTCCCCTGTCTCTCTGACACAATACTGTAGGTAGAGTGATGGTGTTTAGATATCCCTCTGCGTAGATACCAAGAGATAGATGTTGGTGCTTTAGGCTTAATCAGTATGTAATCAGAGCCTCGCTGTCATCATCATTACCCATTACTACCTTATCCCTCATTCACTCATTACCTCATTTAGCCCCCTTTTAATCTCAGCGGATGTGTACAGCAGTTATGAATCACTACATCAGGACATTAACTACAGGAGCAAGTCTGAACACAAACTGCTGTAGTAGAGGGAGTTGGGTACTATAATACTTCTACCTCAAACGGCAGTGTTTCCCCTACATTCATTTAGCAGCGGTGGCCCACTGCTTTTTTAATGTGTATATCCAGGGGTCACATTCGCTTTTAGAAATCTGCATTTTCAAAAAGTGGACGAACAAAGAATCAGCGTTTCTTTAAACCACTTAACTCGACTTCCAATAGGAAACCGGTTTGGATTAGGGGCCTGCAACTGGTTTTACTTCACACAAAATGCATTGGTTCAACACATTCGGCAGAAAATCGTTTTCATCAAATGTCAACAGAAGTGCAACGCTATTTGGCTAGCAGCCACATGTAAATTGGCTTACAATGAAAAAGCAAGGTATTTCTTGCAAAACCTTTGCATGGCCATATTTCTGATGTTTATAGGGAATGTAGCTGGCTGGGTTCTTTCTAATGCTTTGTTTAGCATTTTAACTGGCTGCAGGAGAGAAGAAACACCAGAGAAAAGTATCCTACACATCAGTGGAGTGCAACTGAAGCACAAATTACCTTTTACATTACTGATTTGGAGCGAACCCTGACTGAAGCAGGGCAGAATTTACAATAAGCATTTAAGATCTGTATTTACAAAATGCTACAAGAAATATTTTTTCAGCTTTTAAAAAAAACAACAATTCTGTGTAAAACCCCCCAGAATCCTCCGTTAGCGCGACCCATGATATCTCTGCTGAGAAGCACTTTTAAATTGATGGTAATTGGCTCAATGACTGGAAGTCTATGGGAACGGCTAGCATGTCATTGCGTTACTGCTAGTAGCAATGCACCCCCCCCCCCCCCCCCGCTACCCTTGCCACCACTGCTGGGGGGAAAATCCTGCGGGAAACACTGGACAGTGTCTGTGATTTGTCATTTCACACAATAATGTTATGGGTTCAGATATGGCTTAGAACTGCACAGTCTCTGCAGAGGCAGTATTTCCTACAGCCTCTGTTTTTACATCTAACCATCTGAGACTCAAATGGTCAAAACTGTAGCAAATGAAGTTAATTGTTTCAGTGTGCAGACAACTCTGTAAAGGTGTGACTGACATGCTCTCATGTAAATAGCTTGTCTCTTGTATATGATGTTATAGCTCCTATGTTGTGTCTCGTATGTGTGATGTCACAGGAAAGCAACGAGCAGTGGCACACGCAGTGCAGGCAGGACCACAGCGTCAGCGGGCGGCACAGGGGGCATGTGGCGCTTCTACACTGAGGACTCACCAGGACTCAAAGTGTGAGTGTATATACACACAAACATACACACTCACAAAGTCTCTAGGATTCCTTCAAATGCATATATATATATATATATATATATATATATATATATATATATATATATATATATAATCACACACACAGAGTAGGTATGTACAGTGTTTATGAGGAAGAGCATGAATGTTTAATGGCAGTAAATGAGACTTGGTGGACTGAGGCTAAATGCTGATCAGACCCCAGGGTGTGTATGTTCCTGGAGCCTGCCCCCTTACAGACACCGTGAGTTCAGCTCCATACTTTTCCTTAACACTGAACACTACAGCTTTCTAAGTCTGGCTGCTTTCTGACGCTCGGGCCGCTGTTCTATGCCTCCTGGTCACAGTTCTAGACTGAGACCACTACTGACAACGGTTAGAGATCTCCTCTACTCCACACAGTTCCAGTTGTTCTGCTGTAGTTACTGAGGGTGTTGCTCCTGTAGTCCAGGACGGACGGTTGTACGGTGGTGTGTATCGAGTGTGTGTGTTGAACGCTGGTCTCAGAGCTTCATTAAGATCTACTCAGAAAGGTCAAGTCAATTACAGCCTTCAGAGAGGAGGGGGGTGGGGTTGGTATGGTAACACTCTCTCTCCCCCCACCCTTCCACTTCAGGGATGGCGCACCGCCTTCTCATCAAATCCTCATCAATGAATTCAGAAACACAATAGGACCACATCTCTACTGCCTCCCAGGCAATGTTTCCCCTAGAATTGATCTCGATGGGGTGTAGAGGCACCCACATCTGCCAGAGTGGAGATTTTCAATGAAAGCAATTTGACCAGTTGGGAGCAGAGGGTATCAGTGCTAGACAGTTATGGGAGGCTTGCCCCACCTCAGTAATGCTAGGAGAAACACTGGTCCCAGTTCAATGGTGGTAATTAAGCAATAAGCCATGAGGGGGTGTGGATCATGGCCAATATACCACGGCTAAGGGCTGTTCTTATCCACAACGCTGAGTGCCTGGACACCGCCCTTAGCCATGATATATTGCCCATATACCACAAACCCCGGGGTGCCTTATTGCTATTATAAACTGGTTACCATTGTCATTAAAGCAGTAAAAATGAAAGTTTTGTCAAACCTGTGGTATTTTTTTGAACCTTTATTTTACTAGGCAAGTCAGTTAAGAACACATTTTTATTTTCAATGACGGCCTAGGAACAGTGGGTTAACTGCCTGTTCAGGGGCAGAACAACAGATTTGTACCTTGTCAGCTCGGATTTGAACTTGCAACCTTTCGGTTACTAGTCCAACACTCTAACCACTAGGCTACCCTGCCGCCCCGTTCTGATACACCACGCCTGTCAGCCAATCGGCATTCAGGGCTCGAACCACCCAGTTTATAAGGCTGGTTGGAGCTCAAAAGAGCTCCATATGAACCACCTGTCTGAAATAATGCTTTTTAGCCTATTTATTGATGTAAAACCAGTCGATGGAAATACATTTGACTCGTCCAGTTACTCACCCAATGCATATATTATATATATATATTATATATGCACATATTTCGCAAAACAAAGCCTCCTTCACTCATGCTGCCAAACATAACCTTGTAAAACTGACCATCCTATCAATCCTGGCGATGTCATTTACAAAATAGCCTCCAATACCCTACCCTACAAATTGGATGCAGTCTATCACAGTGCAATCTGGTTTGTCACCAAAGCCCCATATACTACCCACCATTGCGACCTGTACGCTCTCGTTGGCTGGCCCTCGCTTCATACTCGTCGCCAAACCCACTGGCTCCATGTCATCTACAAGACCCTGCTAGGTAAAGTCCCCCCTTATCTCAGCTCGCTGGTCACCATAGCATCTCCCACCTGTAGGACACGCTCCAGCAGGTATATCTCTCTAGTCACCCCCAAAACCAATTCTTTCTTTGGCCGCCTCTCCTTCCAGTTCTCTGCTGCCAATGACTGGAACGAACTACAAAAATCTCTGAAACTGGAAACGCTTATCTCCCTCACTAGCTTTAAGCACCAACTGTCAGAGCAGCTCACAGATTACTGCACCTGTACATAGCCCACCTATAATTTAGCCCAAACAACTACCTCTTTCCCTACTGTATTTAATGTATTTATTTATCTTGCTCCTTTGCACCCCATTATTTTTATTTCTACTTTGCACATTCTTCCATTGCAAATCTACCATTCCAGTGTTTTACTTGCTATATTGTATTAACTTTGCCACCATGGCCTTTTTGCCTTTACCTCATCTCACCTCATTTGCTCACATCGTATATAGACTTGTTTCTACTGTATTATTGACTATATGTCTGTTTTACTCCATGTGTAACTCTGTCGTTGTATCTGTCGAACTGCTTTGCTTTATCTTGGCCAGGTCGCAATTGTAAATGAGAACTTGTTCTCAACTTTCCTACCTGGTTAAATAAAGGTGAAATAAATAAAATATGGGTCCAGTAAATTTCAAATGCTCTCGGTCAAATGTCCGGAGCCACGTTTTCCTAATGGAAACCCTGTACAACACTAAGCCCCAGGCTACTTCTCTTTCCTGCTCTCTCACTATATATACAAACGTATTTGGACACCCCTTCAAATTAGGGGATTTGTCCAGCACACAGCCATGCTATCATAGACAAACATTGTCAGTAGAACGGCCTTACTGAAGAGCTCAGTGACTTTCAACGTGGCACCGTCATAGGATGCCACCTTTTCAACAAGTCAGTTCGTCAAATTTCTGCCCTGCTAGAGCTGCCCCAGTCAACTAAGTGCTGTTACTATGAAGTGGAAATGTCTAGGAGCAACAACGTCTCGGCCGCGAAGTGGTAGGCCACATAAGCTCACAGAACGGGACAGCCGAGTGCTGAACCACTTGCAACACTCACTACCGAGTTCTAAACTTCCTTTGGAAGCAACGTCAGCAAAGTAACTGTTTTTCGAGAGCATCATGAAATAGGTTTCCATGGCCGAGTAGCCCCACACAAGCCTAAGATCACCATGCGCTATGCCATGGTGATGAATCACGCTTCACCATCTGGCAGTCCAACGGACTAAATCTGGGTTTGGCGGATGCCAGGAGAATGCTACCTGCCCGACTGAATGGTTCCAACTGTAAAGTTTGGTGGTGGAGGAATAATGGTCTCAGGCTGTTTTGCATGGTTTGGGCTATGTCTCTTAGTTCCAGAGAAGGGAAGTCTTAACGCTACAATGACGTTCTAGACGATTCTGTGCTTCCAACTTTGTGGCAACAGTTTGAGGAAGCCACTTTCCTGTTTCAGCATGACCATAACCCCATGCACAAAGTGAGGTAGATACAAAAATTATTTGTCAAGATCAGTGTGGAAGAACTTGACTGGCTTGCACAGAGCCCTGACCTCAACCCCATCGAACTTCATTGGGATGAATTGGAACACCTATTGCGAGCCAGGCCTAATCAACCAACATCATTGCCTGACCTGAATGGAAGCAAGTTCCCACAGTAATGTTCTGGTGGAAAGCCTTCCCAGAAGAGTGGAGGCTGTTATAGCATCGAAGGAAGCGACCAACTCTTAATTTTCATGATACTAGAATGAGATGTCCACATACTTTTGGTCATGTAGTGTATAGCTCCACAAGTGCATACTGGAGGGCCCTCAAACTCAACTCTGGACCTGGAAGCCAGTTCTACTGCTTTGTGTCATTGTTCCCCTCTAGTCAGGGACTGATTTAGACCTGGCACACCAGGTGTGTGTAATTAATGATCAGGTAGAACAGAAGCAGCAGACTCTGTACCTCGTAGGGTGAGTTGAATACCACTGCTGTAGGGGTTTGGGATTGTGCCACTGTTTTCTGTGTGTGTATGCATAGTAACCTATGTCTCTCCTCTGTGTATGGGTGGTAACCTGTGTGTGTATGGTTGGTAACGTATGAGTGGTAACCTGTGTGTGTGGTCTCTCCTCAGAGGTCCAGTACCAGTGCTGGTGATGAGTTTGCTGTTCATCGCGTCGGTCTTCATGCTGCACATCTGGGGGAAGTACACCCGCTCCTAAACCTCGCCCCATGACCCTTCACCCTCAACCCCTGACCCTGCGGCGCAGCTTCTTAACACATCAGACCTGGACCAAACAACCAACCAACCTGAATCCCCAACAACACTACTCGCCTGTCCCGGCGGGCGGTACAGACCCAATCTGCCTGGTGTTCTCTTAGAGCAGGGCAGCAGTCTAGTGTCCAACTCAAACTGAACTGCAGACCACCAGTGTGTTGACCTTGAACACAGATCATCTAGGACTGAATCCTGACATGAGACTCATCTCCTACTGGCTGCTGTAGGTCCTGTTGATGACAATGGGTGATTCCTCTCCAGTAAGGATCAGGCACCTAGTCCCCTCATCAGGACGTCAGTAAGCATCTATATATTTCAGCCTGAATTGGAACCTGTAGATGTTTTGTTAACATCATTTGGACAACATTTTTATTGTGATATTGTACAATAAATGAACTCAAACAGAATTTGTTGTGTGTTGGATGTCCATATTAGCATTTACACTCTGTAAAACTGCTTCATGCAAATTCATGATCCTTGAGTGTCTCTCAGGACACCTTGTCTGCTGCCAATCATGGTCTTTAGTGTCTGTATGTGGGTTTCCCATTGCACTGTATTAGACCATGTCCCAGAGCTCATGTACTGTACACTGCCTTTGGCAAAGTGTAGCTAATTTAGTGTGGATCAATCAATGTCCGTACTGGACAATTACATGGCACCGTATACCTTGTGTATATACTGTATGGACCAAGGGAGCGGTTAGGTTTTATAGACTATTTAATGTTAGATTTCTATTGAAATGCGCTACTAATTCAAGCATTACCCATGGCACGGTATGGGTATGTGACAGGTGTGTAGGTTTCCTGCCAGGTACAGGCTGTATCAGGTATGTTCAGAAGAGCACCAGCCTTTTTCAAACTGCTCCTCAGGGACCCCCAGACATTTCACCATTTTGTTGTAGCGCTGAAATCGCACACCTCATTCAGTTAGTCAAGGGCTTGATGATTAGTTGACTCCGCTGTGCTAGCTCTGGAACAGTTCAAGGTATGGAAAGGCCTGGGGGTCCCTGAGGAGGAGTTTGACAAGGCTTGTCTTACATCAGGGCTTCCCAAACTCGGTCCTGGGGTCCCCCCTGGGTGAATGTTTTAGCTTTTCCCCAGGCACTACACAGCTGACTCAAATAACCAACTAATCAAGCTTTGATCATTTGAATCTGCTGTGTAGTGCTAGGGGCAAAACATAAATAACACATGCCCCCAGGGGGGCCCCAGGACCTAGTTTGGGAAACCTTTCCTCGACCGCATTAGAATAGCATCATCCTAAGGGGAGAGCAAAGGAATCTCTCACACACACACACACACACAGGGAAATAGGATAAACTGTAGGTCACTGTATAGTAACAAAATAATAGCCATAAGCTATGACTTCTATGGCTGACCATAAATTATGTGATAAATTCAAAGCGCTGTATGGGTACGTTCCATTACAACAGACTTTATTACAGTGGTGAAGAACCCTTCCTACTCTACCTCTATTTCTCTGGGAGGACATGCTCATACTAATACATGGAATGGTATTGACACACATTTGTATTTGATACCATTTCGTTCACTTAATTTCAGTCATTATTATGAGCCGTCCTCCCCTCACCAGCCTCCTGTGGAGAGGAGAATAAATATATGCTATTTAGAAGACGTTCTCCAAAGATGGGCATTTAATGAGTTTATTTTACATACGGATGGATCCGGTTATCAAACCCACTATCCTGGCTTTGGAAGTGCCTTGTTCTACCAAAGGATCTGCAGAGGACTACACAGGAGAGAGAAATATAAAGTGACTGATCTTCTCCCATCCTCTCTTCTCTTTGGTTCCTGTCATCCTCTCTTCTCTTTGGTTCCTGTCATCCTCTCCTCTCTCTTCTCTTTGGTTCCTGTCATCCTCTCCTCTCTCTTCTCTTTGGTTCCTCTCATCCTCTCCTCTCTCTTCTCTTTGGTTCCTCTCATCCTCTCCTCTCTCTTCTCTTTTCTTCCTCTCTCTTCTCTTTGCTTCCTCTCATCTCCTCGTCTCTTTGCTTCCTCTCATCTCATCTCTCTTCTCTTTGCTTCCTCTCATCCTCTCCTCTCTCTTCTCTTTGCTTCCTCTCATCTCCTCTCTCTTCTCTTTGCTTCCTCTCATCTCCTCTCTCTTCTCTTTGCTTCCTCTCATCTCCTCTCTCTTCTCATCCTCTCCTCTCTCTTCTCTTTGCTTCCTCTCATCTCCTCTCTCTTATCTTTGCTTCCTCTCATCCTCTCCTCTCTCTTCTCTTTGCTTCCTCTCATCCTCTCCTCTCTCTTCTCTTTGCTTCCTCTCATCTCCTCTCTTCTCTTTGCTTCCTCTCATCCTCTCCTCTCTCTTCTCTTTGCTTCCTCTCATCTCTTCTCTCTTCTCTTTGCTTCCTCTGATCTCCTCTCTCTTCTCTTTGCTTCCTCTCATCTCCTCTCTCTTCTCTTTGCTTCCTCTCATCTCCCATCTCTTCTCTTTGGTTCCTCTCCCCTTCTCTCCTCTTTGTATTTGATGCCATTCCACCTATTCTGCTTTAGCCATTAACACGAGCTCCTCGTCCCCAATTAAGTTCCACCAACCTCCTGTGGTGGCTTCATACACACAGTATATATTCACACTGAATAGGATGCTGTCTACCAACTCAAAGCTGTGAGATCTGTTGCTCTTTGTTCGAGACACTAATACTAACTGAACAGAAAGACTGTGAGGACCACTCACTCCTAGAACAAAGACCACTCAACTCTCCAGGCACGCCAAGACCATGCACTCACACAAAAAGACAGCTCACTGCCTCACACAGACCACTTACCACTAGGATCGCTGAAACCACTCGTAGTACTATTTGTTGTGTGCAAGACAGATGGTACAATGGACTTGTGTTATGAATGTAGTCCTACCAGAGGAAGCTGGTGGGAGGAGCTATAGGAGGACGGGTTCATTGTAATGGCTGCAGTGGGAATAAACAAACCATATGTTTGTTTGATACCGTTCTGTTGATTCCATTCCAAACATTACAATGAGCCCTTCCTCCTATAGCTCCTCCCACCAGCCTCCTCTGAGTCCTATCTAGTTAGTCATATCTGTCATGTCTGTACCTGTGAGTCTGGTGATTGTCTTCTCTTGATAGAGAGAAAGGTCTTGGTTAGCCAGGTGTCCAGTCGGTCTCTGCTTCTTTGTTCTCATTCTCAGCTAGGCTAGGTCTTGCTCTGCCTGCTGCAGTGACATTATCAGCCTGAAGGGGGTGCTCCAGACTACTGTGTGAACCTCAGTCACTGTGGAGGGAGACAAGAAGCCATCTCTCCGCTCCTCACAGAGCTCTACTACTGTAGAAGTCTTGCCACCGGGCACACACTGGTTGAATCAACATTGTTTACACGTTGAACCAACATGTAATCAACATTCAATTGAGTCTATTTAAAGTCAAACATCCCATATTTCATTCCTGCTATTAACTTCTCATAAACAAGCTTCTCACTCGTCTGAAGGACTTTTGCCAGTTTATTCTGTCTCTCATTGCATCCTCCCTGTAATTGCCACTAGTAGCTGACTGCATTTGACTAGAGCTTTTGATACATACGAACAAGATGAAGTGACACTGTATGGCTGTTTCTCTGTATCGACCTCTCTGTTCAGTTACACTTCTGGAGTTCTGAGCACAGCATTCCCTGGATGACCATGGTAGAAAAGCATTCCCTGGATGACCATGGTAGAAAAGCATTCCCTGGATGACCATGGTAGAAAAGCATTCCCTGGATGACCATGGTAGAAAAGCATTCCCTGGATGACCATGGTAGAAAAGCATTCCCTGGATGACCATGGTAGAAAAGCATTCCCTGGATGACCATGGTAGAAAAGCATTCCCTGGATGACCATGGTAGAAAAGCATTCCCTGGATGACCATGGTAGAAAAGCATTCCCTGGATGACCATGGTAGAAAAGGACAAATGTGTCAGTAATAGTGTAGAGTGGTGCTACAAACCTGTTTATCATGAATGACCTTTCTCATGAGTGTGGTTTAACTATGCACATGTTTCACTTTTGAGTGTTTTCATATTTTGAATTGTTGACACGTGTGACAATTCTGCACTTGACGATCGATTGATCGGAATTCTCACACGTGCCAATAATTCAAAATATGAAAACAGTTGTCATGTACACACTAGTGGTCCAGCCTGCAGTCCTCTTGTAGCTGCCACTGAAGATGACACTGATGTGTGTGTGTTTCTGCCAGCCTGAATGCTGGTTCCTTGTGTTTAGTGTAGCATCTGAATGCTGTTCATTAATTCATCCTGTCAACCGACTCCAGTTTCACATGAGCTCCCAGAGTTCGTGGCAAATCCCGGCACCGGCCTTACACACACACACACACACACACACACAACACACACACACACACACACACACACACACACACCACACACACACACACACACACACACACACACACACACACACACACACACACACACACACACACACACACACACACACACACACACGCTAAAGGTATTTGTAGTCAAGTATATAGGAATACTCTATAGCTAAAGGTATTTGTAGTGAGTATTCAGGAAGACTCTATACCTAAAGGTATTTGTAGTCGAGTATTCAGGAAGACTCTATACCTAAAGGTGTTTGTAGTCGAGTATTCAGGTAGACTCTATACCTAAATGTGTTTGTAGTTGAGTATTCAGGTAGACTCTATACCTAAATGTGTTTGTAGTTGAGTATTCAGGTAGACTCTATACCTAAAGGTGTTTGTAGTCGAGTATTCAGAAAGTCTCTATACCTAAAGGTATTTGTTATCAGGTATTCAGGAAGACTCTATACCTAAAGGTGTTTGTAGTCGAGTATTCAGGAAGTCTCTATACCTAAAGGTATTTGTTATCAGGTATTCAGGAAGACTCTATACCTAAAGGTGTTTGTAGTCAAGTATATAGGAAGACTCTATACCAAAATGTATTTGTAGTCGAGTATTCAAGAAGACTCTATCCTAAAGGTATTTGTAATCAGGTATTCAGGTAGACTCCAATGTACATTTTGATATAATTGTTTTACTCTAGCTGAGATTATGAAATGGTCTGAATCTGATTGAGTTAAACAAAACATATAAAGAGGGCAGGTTTCCTCTTCCTTTCTTGTTATTTCTCGCTGTCTGTGATAGGGGACCGTCCCTAAGAAACACACACAACATACACACAAGACACACGATGGAGGTAAGTTGTAAATAGGTCAGATGGGTTTTCTATCCTGTGTGACACACACTGCCTCTGTGGTCTCCACATGGGGAATAAATGCTGTCGAAGACTTGCCGTTTCTACCCTAACACACACACACACGCACACGCACGCACGCATCCCTGCCCAGAGTTGTTCCACAGGGCATACACGCAGACGCACCCTCCCCCAGCCCTGGGGATTCCATGTCACTGTCCAACGCACCAATAGAAAAACAGACACAGTGGAGATGAGGGGGATCTGTACCAGTTATTCCATCAGACAGGAGCAGGAAAACCTGAGACAGTATTTCACCACTTGTGTGTGTGTGCCACTAACCCTGTGTGTGTGTGTGTGTGCCACTAACCCTGTGTGTGTGTGTGTGCCACTAACCCTGTGTGTGTGTGTGTGTGCCACTAACCCTGTGTGTGTGTGTGTGTGTGTGCCACTAACCCTGTGTGTGTGTGTGTGTGTGTGCCACTAACCCTGTGTGTGTGTGTGTGTGTGTGCCACTAACCCTGTGTGTGTGTGTGTGTGTGTGCCACTAACCCTGTGTGTGTGTGTGTGTGCCACTAACCCTGTGTGTGTGTGTGTGTGCCACTAACCCTGTGTGTGTGTGTGTGTGCCACTAACACTGTGTGTGTGGGTGTGTGTGTGTGTGCCACTAACCCTGTGTGTGTGTGTGCCACTAACCCTGTGTGTGTGTGTGTGTGTGTGCCACTAACCCTGTGTGTGTGTGCCACTAACCCTGTGTGTGTGCCACTAATGCTGTGTGTGTGTGTGTGCCACTAACCCCGTGTGTGTGTGTGTGTGCCACTAACCCTGTGTGTGTGTGTGTGTGCCACTAACACTGTGTGTGTGGGTGTGTGTGCCACTAACCCTGTGTGTGTGTGTGTGTGTGTGTGTGTGTGTGTGTGTGTGTGTGTGTGTGTGTGTGTGACACTAACCCTGTGTGTGTGTGTGTGTGTGTGCCACTAATCCTTGTGCGTATTAAGGGATCATATGGTTGGTAAAGCGTGGAATGACGAGGCGGCTGGCCGGCTGCTATTGATTCAGCTCTCTGATCGAGAAACTCCTCAGGGACATGAGAGAGACAGAGATATATATATATATATAGAGAGAGAGAGAGAGCGATATATATATATATATATATATATATATATATAGAGAGAGAGAGAGAGAGAGAGAGAGAGAGAGACAAAGAGACCAGAGTGTGTGATAGTTCAAGCGTTGTAGAAGACTGGGTTGTCCATTCAGGCGGTTTGTCAGTCAATCAGTCAGTCAGTCAATTAGTCAGTCAATCAGTCAGTCAGTCATTCACTTAGTCAATCAGTCAGTCAATCTGTCAGTGACTCAGTCAGTCAGTAGTCAGCCAATCACTTAGTCAACCAGTCAGTCAGTCAGTCAGTCAGTCAGTCAGTCAGTCAGTAGACTCTTAGTAGTCTCTCTCAAACAGGTCAGGTCTCCTCTCCTAGTGTGTGTACTGTATCCAGAGAGAATATGTGTCTGGTATTTGGCCTGTTTGAGTTTGTTTACTGTAAAATAATAGGCTGGCCCTGGCCCTGGGGTCACAGTCACGTAGATATGGTCAGTGGGGGTGCAGAGTGTGTGTGTGAGAACCCCACATCCTTCTGATCCGGTCCCCTCCTGTTCTCAGGGAGCGGTGTGAGATGCAGACTCAGCTTTGGCCCTCTCTACTCTCAGAGTGTGTTTGTGCTATTCCTGTCTGCTGGAGGGTCCAGAAAACACCAGCAGTATGAGGAGTGTCCAGCTGGCAAAAAACACACGCATACACACACTTAGCTTTCTGAGAGCACAAACACACTCAGATTTCTGAGAATGATACCAGACCAGATCAGCACACTGGTAGGAGTCCACACTGTTATTTCTTCTTTATATAACTGCTTAAATATCAGACACCACAAGACAGGCACCTGATCCACTCCGGTGTTTGCCAATTACTATTGGTCTTGTTATTCCTTCCGGTGTTCTCATAGGTTGATGTGCTGTCTCATGGCAGACTCAGGGCTGGATTTAATCCCTAGCACCAAAGATCAGCATTGTAGCGCGGTGTAAATTTAAAGGGAATTATTTTATTATTATATTTTTTTTTTTTCCCCCAATTTCGTGGTATCCAATTGTTTTTTAGTAGCTACTATCTTGTCTCACCGCACTGCTCCGTAACACAGCGCGCATCCAACCCGGAAGCCAGCAGCACCAATGTGTCGGAGGAAACACCGTGCACCTACCAACCTTGGTTAGCTCTCACTGCTCCCGGCCCGCCACGGGTGTCGCTGGTGCACGATGAGACAAGGATATCCATACCGGCCAAGCCCTCCCTAACCCGGACGATGCTAGGCCAATTGTACGTCGCCCCACGGACCTCCCAGTCGCGGCCGGTTACGACAGAGCCTGGGCGCCATCCCAGAGTCTCTGATGGCACAGCTGGCGCCAACATATGCAGCGTTTGCCGTTAATGCATTTTCTGAGAAAGCTTAACCATTGCCTTTAAATTTCAATCACGCTACAATGCTGATTCTCAGGGCTACCAGTGGTGTAGTGGAGGGTAAACACAAGTCAATGCAGTTTACCTGCACTTTTTCTTATTGCAAGGCAGTTTACCCACCTCTTGCAGAAAAAGGCTTTGAAAGCACAGGGAGCATTACTTTATCACCGCGACCGGCTGTCAGACTTTACCAACCCATTGGTTTTACCACTACATCACTGGGTGCTACAGATTGGATCTAAGCCTCAGTAGGGTTTTACCTGTTCAAGAGAAACATCTACAGAATGTAAATCTGTCTGTACATTGGTAGGAGTCCTCCGATTAGATCACACTTTGTATTACAAATGGATGTTCTATATTACATTTTTTATATCAATTTTAAATCGATTTATAGTCCGTTATTATTGTGTCCGAAGTGACTCCTGTTCTAAACTCCTGTAATACACATGATGTCACACCCCTCCCAACAGTAGTATGGTAACATGTCTCTCCCAGCAGTAGTATGGTAACATGTCCCTCCCAGCAGTAGTATGTAACATGTCCCTCCCAGCAGTAGTATGGTAACATGTCCCCTCCCAGTAGTAGTATGGTAACATGTCCCTCCCAGCAGTAGTATGGTAACATGTCCCTCCCAGCAGTAGTATGGTAACATGTCCCTCCCAGCAGTAGTATGTAACATGTCTCTCCCAGCAGTAGTATGGTAACATGTCCCTCCCAGCAGTAGTATGTAACATGTCTCTCCCAGCAGTAGTATGTAACATGTCTCTCCCAGCAGTAGTATGTAACATGTCTCTCCCAGCAGTAGTATGGTAACATGTCTCTCCCAGCAGTAGTATGTAACATGTCTCTCCCAGCAGTAGTATGTAACATGTCTCTCCCAGCAGTAGTATGTAACATGTCTCTCCCAGCAGTAGTATGTAACATGTCTCTCCCAGCAGTAGTATGGTAACATGTCTCTCCCAGTAGTAGTATGGTAACATGTCCCTCCCAGCAGTAGTATGTAACATGTCTCTCCCAGCAGTAGTATGTAACATGTCTCTCCCAGCAGTAGTATGGTAACATGTCTCTCCCAGTAGTAGTATGGTAACATGTCCCTCCCAGCAGTAGTATGTAACATGTCTCTCCCAACAGTAGTATGTAACATGTCTCCCCCAGCAGTAGTATGGTAACATGTCTCTCCCAGCAGTAGTATGGTAACATGTCTCTCCCAGTAGTAGTATGGTAACATGTCTCTCCCAGCAGTAGTATGTAACATGTCTCTCCCAGTAGTAGTATGGTAACATGTCCCTCCCAGCAGTAGTATGTAACATGTCTCTCCCAGCAGTAGTATGGTAACATGTCTCTCCCAGTAGTAGTATGGTAACATGTCTCTCCCAGCAGTAGTATGTAACATGTCTCTCCCAGTAGTAGTATGGTAACATGTCCCTCCCAGCAGTAGTATGTAACATGTCTCTCCCAGCAGTAGTATGTAACATGTCTCTCCCAGCAGTAGTATGTAACATGTCCCCCCCAACAGTAGTATGTAACATGTCTCTCCCAGCAGTAGTATGTAACATGTCTCTCCCAGCAGTAGTATGTAACATGTCTCTCCCAGCAGTAGTATGTAACATGTCTCTCCCAGCAGTAGTATGGTAACATGTCTCTCCCAGCAGTAGTATGTAACATGTCTCTCCCAGCAGTAGTATGTAATATGTCTCTCCCAGCAGTAGTATGGTAACATGTCCCTCCCAGCAGTAGTATGGTAACATGTCTCTCCCAGCAGTAGTATGGTAACATGTCTCTCCCAGTAGTAGTATGGTAACATGTCCCTCCCAACAGTAGTATGTAACATGTCTCTCCCAGCAGTAGTATGGTAACATGTCCCTCCCAGTAGTAGTATGTAACATGTCTCTCCCAGCAGTAGTATGTAACATGTCTCTCCCAGCAGTAGTATGGTAACATGTCCCCTCCCAGTAGTAGTATGTAACATGTCTCTCCCAGCAGTAGTATGGTAACATGTCCCTCCCAGCAGTAGTATGTAACATGTCTCTCCCAGCAGTAGTATGGTAACATGTCCCTCCCAGTAGTAGTATGTAACATGTCTCTCCCAGCAGTAGTATGGTAACATGTCCCTCCCAGCAGTAGTATGTAACATGTCTCTCCCAGCAGTAGTATGGTAACATGTCCCTCCCAACAGTAGTATGTAACATGTCTCTCCCAGCAGTAGTATGGTAACATGTCCCTCCCAACAGTAGTATGTAACATGTCTCTCCCAGCAGTAGTATGGTAACATGTCTCTCCCAGCAGTAGTATGTAACATGTCTCTCCCAGCAGTAGTATGGTAACATGTCCCTCCCAACAGTAGTATGTAACATGTCTCTCCCAGCAGTAGTATGTAACATGTCTCTCCCAGCAGTAGTATGGTAACATGTCCCCTCCCAACAGTAGTATGTAACATGTCTCTCCCAGCAGTAGTATGGTAACATGTCTCTCCCAGCAGTAGTATGGTAACATGTCTCCCCCAGCAGTAGTATGGTAACATGTCCCTCCCAGCAGTAGTATGGTAACATGTCCCTCCCAACAGTAGTATGTAACATGTCTCTCCCAGCAGTAGTATGGTAACATGTCTCTCTCAGCAGTAGTATGGTAACATGTCTCCCCCCAGCAGTAGTATGGTAACATATCCCTCCCAGCAGTAGTATGGTAACATGTCCCTCCCCTTGATGCCCCGTGTGACTGCGGTTGGCATGCACACCAACTGGACTGTGATGTCACAGGCGTGTGTACATATCTCCTCCTCCTTCTCTCCCCCCGGTAGGCTGGTCAGACCCTCTGGGACACCCGGCCCTGGGTCCCAAGTTAGATCCCCCTGGCAGGGTGGTGGGAGGAGGGGGAGGAGGGTGACATCGCTCTCGGCTGAGTGGCTCAGGTGTCAGTCTTGTGCTTTGTAATATTAAAGCAGTTGACCAGGCCTGTGTGAGTCTGTGTGTGTGTATGAGAGAGGGATATATTTAGGGACTTTATTTTCCACTCCTTGTGAGCGGAGTGACGATGAGGACAGGAGAGGGAGGAGGGGGAGGGAAGTACAGTGGATTGCCTCAGAGTGAGAGCCAACAGTGGCTCTTTACACAGAGAAGGGGGAGGGAAGGGGTTGAGGGTGTCCCTCTCGTGCTGCTATGATATAGTGGGCAGGTACGTAGTACACACACACACACATTGAGTGGACAAAACATTAAAGACACCTGCTCTGTCCATGGCATAGACTGACCAGGTGAATCCAAGTGAAAGCTATGATCCCTTGTTTATGTCACCTGGTAAATCCACTTCAATCGGTGTAGATGAAGGTGAAGATACAGGCTAAAGAAGGATTTTTAAGCCTTGAGACAATTGAGACATGGATTGTGTTTGTGTGCCATTCAGAGGGTGAATAGCCTTTGACCGGAGTATGGTAGTAGATGCCAGGCGCAACGGATTTTGTCAACAACTGCAACGCTGCTGGGTTTTTCATGCTCAACTGTTTCCTGTGTGCATCAAAAATGGTGCACCACCCAAAGTGCTAGCCACTGTGCTAGCCACTGCCCTCATTCAATGCCATTTTGACTATGCTATCTAAACTTATGAAGGGGAAGCTCTAGATAGCCCAGAATAAGCTGATCATTGTAGTATTGAGGGTGAGTCCACGTACTCACATAGGCAGGAGCTGCTTTCAGTTACTAAACTGTCTGCCTGTTGAGGCTAGGATTCCCAGATTAGACTAGGTTTGGTGTACAGGAGTATTTATAGTCCTGCCTGTTGAGGCTAGGGTGTCCCAGATTAGACGAGGTTTGGTGTACAGGAGTATTTATGGTCCTGCTGTTGAGGCTAGGGTGTCCCAGATTAGACTAGGTTTGGTGTACAGGAGTATTTATGGTCCTGCCTGTTGAGGCTAGGGTGTCCCAGATTAGACTAGGTTTGGTGTACAGGAGTATTTATGGTCCTGCCTGTTGAGGCTAGGGTGTCCCAGATTAGACTAGGTTTGGTGTACAGGAGTATTTATGGTCCTGCCTGTTGAGGCTGGGGTGTCCCAGATTAGACTAGGTTTGGTGTACAGGAGTATTTATGGTCCTGCCTGTTGAGGCTAGGGTGTCCCAGATTAGACTAGGTTTGGTGTACAGGAGTATTTATGGTCCTGCCTGTTGAGGCTGGGGTGTCCCAGATTAGACCAGGTTTGGTGTACAGGAGTATTTATGGTCCTGCCTGTTGAGGCTGGGGTGTCCCAGATTAGACCAGGTTTGGTGTACAGGAGTATTTATGGTCCTGCCTGTTAGGCTAGGGTGTCCCAGATTAGACTAGGTTTGGTGTACAGGAGTATTTATGGTCCTGCCTGTTGAGGCTAGGGTGTCCCAGATTAGACTAGGTTTGGTGTACAGGAGTATTTATGGTCCTGCCTGTTGAGGGCTGGGGTGTCCCAGATTAGACTAGGTTTGGTGTACAGGAGTATTTATGGTCCTGCCTGTTGAGGCTGGGGTGTCCCAGATTAGACTAGGTTTGGTGTACAGGAGTATTTATGGTCCTGCCTGTTGAGGGCTGGGGTGTCCCAGATTAGACTAGGTTTGGTGTACAGGAGTATTTATGGTCCTGCCTGTTGAGGCTAGGATGTCCCAGATTAGACTAGGTTTGGTGTACAGGAGTATTTATGTCCTGCCTGTTGAGGCTGGGGTGTCCCAGATTAGACTAGGTTTGGTTACAGGGAGTATTTATGGTCCTGCGCCCAGATCGTGATTACTTCCTCGTTGTTGGGGATGCACACAATCACAGCACCTGACCAGATGTTGCTGATGTGTTGCTTAATACCGGTTCAGAGTAATGCTGGGAAAGTACTGTCTTGTATACTGGAGCTCGAATGGAATGAGTTGCCTCTGCCTATAAAACAACTTCTCTCTGGGCAGCTTTAAAGTAAAGTAAAATGTGTTTGATGTCCTCTGTGCCCCATATGAATAACTATGATGTAACTGGAATGATGTATGAATACTATGTGTAACTGGAATGATGTATGATAACTATGATGGTACCGTGGAATGATGTATGAATAACTATGATGTAACTGGAATGATGTATGAATAACTATGAATGTAACTGGAATGATGTATGACTAACTATGATGTAAACTGGAATGATGTATGATAACTGGAATGATGTATGAATAACTATGATGTAACTGGAATGATGTATGAATAACTATGATGTAACTGGAATGATGTATGAAACTATGATGTACTGGAATGAGGTATGAATAACTATGATGTAACTGGAATGATGTATGAATAACTATGATGTAACTGGAATGATGAGATAGATGTTCTTCTTTGTTTTAGTTTTCATTACTTCCTGCCATTCAGTGTTTAACTGTGTTCCATCTTGTCTAGCCATCTTGTCTAGCCATCTTGTCTGGCCATCTTGTCTAGCCATCTTGTCTAGCCATCTTGTCTAGCCATCTTGTCTAGCCATCTTGTCTAGCCATCTTGTCCAGCCATCTTGTCTAGCCATCTTGTCTAGCCATCTTGTCTAGCCATCTTGTCTAGCCATCCTTGTCTAGCCATCTTGACCACAATGGAAATAAGTCCCAGACTTTATTGTGTTTATCCTCCATGATTTTACACATGTGCATGTATGGCTTTTTCAAGTTTATGTGTGCTTGTCTTTTTTAAATGGTCGAATGAATAAACTGATTTAAAGGCCATCTAGCCAAATTGACAGTTTTGGAAAGCATTGGAGTCAACATGGGCCAGCATCCCTGTGAAACGTTTTCGACACCAGTAGAGTCCATTCGCCAACAAATGTTGGCTGTTCTGAGGGCAAAGGGGGGTGCAGCAGCAGTGTTTAGCTGTGTGTGACCAACAGATAACAGATAACACACTACCATACAGTTCACACATCCTCCAGTGGTATTCATAACCTCCTCTCCCAGACAACAGCTAGCAGCAGATTTGCCTTATTGGGCTGATGTTGAATACTTTGACGGAGGCCTTTGTCGTGTAAAGATATGTTCTAAGCCGATGTGTGTGACGAGAGGGGCTGAATCCATGCATGTTGCCGTATAGTGCAATATTGTATTGTAAATGTGTGTTGCGCTACCTGTGTATGTGAGTTCATGTCTCTGTGAGTGTGTGTGCATCAGGCCTGGGTTCAAACATTTTTAAAAATTATAAATTAATTTGATATTCATTTCAAAGTAAGTATTAGGAAAATATTTGAAAATACTAAATACAATTATATGTAGTTGATTCGAGCCACATTATTTTAAAATACTCAAATACACAGAAAATAGTATTCAAGCATTCAAATACTCAACAACAAACAAAGTACTCAGGTCTGGTTCGCACACGTGCAGGTGTGTGCCCAGGTGTGCCCAGGTGTGTGCCCAGGTGTGTGCCCAGGTGTGTGCCCAGGTGTGTGCCCAGGTGTGTGCCCAGGTGTGTGCGCAGGTGTGTGCCCAGGTGTGTGCCCAGGTGTGTGCCCAGGTGTGCCCAGGTGTGTGCCCAGGTGTGTGCCCAGGTGTGTGTGTGTGTGTGTGTGTGTGTGTGTGTGTGTGTGTGTGTGTGTGTGTGTGTGTGTGTGTGTGTGTGTGTGTGTGTGTGTGTGTGTGTGTGTGTGTGTGTGTGTGTGTGTGTGTGTGTGTGTGTGTGTGTGTGTGTGTGTGTGTGTGTGTGTGTGTGTTGTGTGTGTGTGTGTGTGTGTGTGTGTGTGTGTGTGTGTGTGTGTGTGTGCGCGCGTGATGTTGTAATGACATCTTGGTTCTCCAGGAATCTTTGTCCTCTGGCCTGAAGCCTTGTGCTCTCTACTCAAATAGCTTTTAGGACATACAGTGGGGCAAACAAGTATTTAGTCAGCCACCAATTGTGCAAGTTCTCCCACTTAAAAGATGAGAGAGGCCTGTAATTTTCATTATAGGTACACTTCAACTATGACAGACAAAATGAGAAAAAAAATCCAGAAAATCACATTGTAGGATTTTTATGAATTTATTTGCAAATGATTGTCATGTTCTGACCTTTATTTCCTTTGTTTGTATTTATTTAGTATGGTCAGGGCGTGAGTTGGGTGGGCAGTCTATGTTTGTTTTTTCTATAATTTGGGTATTTCTATGTTTCGGCCTAGTATGGTTCTCAATCAGAGGCAGGTGTCATTAGTTGTCTCTGATTGAGAATCATACTTAGGTAGCCTGGGTTTCACTGTGTTTGTGGGTGATTGTTCCTGTCTCTGTGTTTGCACCAGATAGGACTGTTTAGGTTTTCACACGTTTCTTGTTTTGTAGTCAGTTGTTCATGTGCACATTTATGTATTAAAAGAACCATGGACACTTACCACGCCGCATATTGGTCCTCTGATCCTTCTCGCCTCTCCTCTTCGGAAGAAGAGGAGGAATTCCTTGACAGAATCACCCACCCAACTCGGACCAAGCGGCGTGGTAAACAGCAGCGACGACAGCAGCAGCAGCAGCAACAACAGCGGCCAGCATCACAGGACTCCTGGACATGGGAGGAGATACTGAACGGAGAGGGACCCTGGGCACAGGCTGGGGAATATCGCCGCCCGAAAGCAGAGCTGGAGGCAGCGAAAGCTGAGCGGCGGCGATATGAAGCAGCACGGCAGAGTGCGACAGGTACGAGAGGCAGCCCAAAATATTTTTTGGGGGGGCAGACGAGGTGTGGTACTAAGCCAGGTAGCAGACCTGAGCTCACTCCTCGTGCTTATTATAAGCAGCGCATTTATGGTCAGGCACCGTGTTATGCGGTTAAGCGCACGGTGTCGCCAGTGCGTGCCCATAGCCCGGTGCGCTATAGGGCAGCCCCGAAAGTGCCATGCGAGTGTGGGCATGGAGCCAGGGCGTATGGTGCCTGCTCAGCGGGTCTGTGTCGCCGGTACGCAGTTTTGGTCCAGGTTATCCTGCGCCGGCTCTGCGTGCTGTGTCTCCGGGACGCTGGGAGGGTGCAGTGCGTCTCTGCCTGCGCTCCGCTCGTGCCGGGCAAATGTGGGAGTGGAGCTAAAGGAGAGGTGCGTGTAGTAAGCACTAGATCTCCCGTGTTACCCACAGCCCGTTCGAACCTGTGCCTGCACTCTGGAGGGTCCGGGCTAGAGTGTGT